>NC_134361.1:49481796-49781796 GCF_048569485.1 Anomaloglossus baeobatrachus
GCGCATCATGAGGTGTTTTTTGCTCTGCCAGCCTCATGGGTACCGGCAGTGCACCAGCAGAGCAGCTGTTATACACAGCTGTAGACTTCATAAATATAGAGATAGCTCGAGACAAGCAAAAGTCCCCAGGACAGTCTTTTCTACATGTCTATCAAGGCATACTCTTAATATGTCCTTATAGGCGCCTGTACAAAGGCACAATTTACTGACATATGCAGCTTTGCTAATATATTTCTCATAAAAAAACTATTAAGAAAAACCCTATATCAGACTAAAAATGTGAAAAAATAATCATACTGTAGATATCAATATTAGTAAATAAATAACCTTATTATTTAAAGGGCATCTGTCACTGGATTATACGACCTACTCTGCAGACATATTAGTCACTAAGACCAGATGAGGCTAGTGTACTTTCTGTGACAATCCATGTCAGAATGGCTGTATGATCCTTTTTGAAAATTTGGTAGATGGCAGCAGATGTTTATCAAGAATCTCTCAGTACATTTGTCTATTCATCCTACCTTCAGTTTTGTGAACTTTGCCAGTGCCGTGTGCTGAAAAAGAGCCCCACACCATGATGTCCCCACCTCCAAACTTCACTGTTGTATGGTGTTTTAGGGGTGATGTGCAGTGCCACCTTTTGGCCTTAAAACATATAGTATATTATGGCATTCAAATAGTTCAATTTTGGTCTTGTCTGACTAGTCTATATTCTCCCAGTATTTTACAGGCTTTAATAAATGTTACTGAGCAAATGTTAAATGTGTTTGGAAGCGCTGTTTGCTCAGCAGTGGAGTCTTGCGTGGTGAGCGTGCATACAGGAGCGTGCATACAGGCCACGGAGGGAGAGTGCATTACTTATTGTCTTCGGATACTTTCACACTTGCGTTCAGCGCAGTCCATCACTATGGAGAATAGCGCAGTCTGTTAACGCACTGCGCTATTCTCCGTAGACTTGTATGGACGACACACTGTAACGCAAGTGTCAGCGTTGCATCCACTGGACGACTCAGCGTTATTATTTTGACGCTGCGCCAGCGGAAGGAACGCAGCACGTAACGTTTTTTTGAGCGGCGGAAACCTTTATTTTTCACTGCGCATGCTCATTTTTTTTTTTAAATCACAGAAACTTTATTTTGTTTCTCGGTGGCCGAACGTTCAGCTGAGCACCTGGCCGCCGGCATGTGAGAGCTCTCAGCTGAGCGCCCGGCCGCCAGCATGTGAGAGCTCTCAGCTGAGCACCTGGCCGCCGGCATGTGAGAGCTCTCAGCTGAGCGCCCGGCCGCCAGCATGTGAGAGCTCTCAGCTGAGCGCCCGGCCGCAGGCATGTGAGAGCGCTCAGCTGAGCGCCCGGCCGCCAGCATGTGAGAGCTCTCAGCTGAGCGCCCGGCCGCCGGGTATTGAGAGTGATCAGCTGAGCGCCCGGCCGCCAGCATGTGAGAGCTCTCAGCTGAGCACCTGGCCGCCGGCATGTGAGAGCTCTCAGCTGAGCGCCCGGCCGCCAGCATGTGAGAGCTCTCAGCTGAGCGCCCGGCCGCAGGCATGTGAGAGCGCTCAGCTGAGCGCCCGGCCGCCAGCATGTGAGAGCTCTCAGCTGAGCGCCCGGCCGCCGGGTATTGAGAGTGATCAGCTGAGCGCCCGGCCGCTGGCATGTGAGAGCGATCAGCTGAGCGCCCGGCCACCGGCATGTGAGAGCACTCAGCTGAGAGCCCGGCAGCCGGCTATTGAGAGAGATCAGCTGAGCGCCCGGCAGCCGGCTATTGAGAGCCATGAGCTGAGCGCCCGGCCGCCGGGTGATTAGCTGATAATTCACAATAGTCTGCTGCCGGTAAAACTGTAAAGAAGAAAAAAAAAATTAAAAAAAGCTTTCCGTTGTTTTGTACGATCCGTAGCATCCGTTGTGCCATTATATGCAACGCATCCGTTGCATCCGTCACACAACGCAATGCAACGGATGCCGTCCAACGCAAGTGTGAAAGTAGCCTTCTTTGAAACAATTGTACCTGCTGATTCCAGGTCTCTCTGTAGCTCTACAGTACATAAGTGGTTCTTGGCTCTTCTGATATTTGGTCGTGGCCGATTTATGTGAAAATGATGTTCTTTCCACTTCCAGATTATGGCCCTAGCAATGCTCTCTGGAACCTTCAGTAGTTTAGAAATTCTTCTGCTATCAGTATAATTTGCAACAATAAGGTTTTAAAGGTCTTGAAACAGCTCATGGGTTTTACTCAACATGAGATGTTTCTTGTGTGGCACCTTGGTAATGGGACACGTTTTTATAGGTTGAAACAGCTGATATTATTTTTCACTAAGTAGCAGGATTTTCCTTCTAATTACTTTCCATGGCTTTTTGCCTCTCTCTTTCTCCATGTGTTCAATACCTTTTACCTGTGTCATTTCTCATTATTACACATCACTAAATTCATTAAAATCTATTGTTTGATTTGTTTGCCTGTGTGGACTGGATAGGTTGTTACCGACATCTGATGAGAAATTCATGTCAATAGCACCTTTAGAAATATATCTCCTTTTAAAATTGTTGAGATCTTCAATGGTTATTTCACCCGCTGTCTATATATACACAATATATCACAAAAGTGAGTACACCCCTCACATTTTTGTAAATATTTTGTTATATCTTTTCATGGGACAACACTGCAGATCTGACCCTGTGATGCAATGTACAGTGTTAGTGTGCAGCTTGTATAACAGTGTAAGTTTGGTGCCCTCTAAATAACCCAACACACAGCCATTAATGTCTAACCTGCTGGCAACAAATGTGAGTGCATCCCTGAGTGAAAATGGCCAAACTGTGCTCAAAGTGTCAATGTTTTGTGTGGCCACCATTATTTTCCAGCACTGCCTTAACTCTCTTGGGCATGGAGTTCACTAGAACTTCACAGGAAGCACTGGATCCTCTTCCATCCTCAATGATGACATCATGGAGTTGGTGGATGCTAGAGATTTTGCGTTCTTCCACTTCCTGTTTGAGGATGTCCCACAGATGCTACATAGGTTTTTTTTCTGGAGACTCTTGGCCGGTACAGCACCTTTACACTGAGTTTTTTTTAACAAAGCAGTGGTCGTTTTGGAGAGGTGTTTGGGGTTGTTATCATGTTGGAATATGAAGGGAGGGAATCATGCTTTGCTTCAGTATGTCACAGTACATGTTGGCATTCATGGTTCCCTCAATGAATTGTAGCTCCCACTGCTGGCAGCTCCAAAACCATGATACTCCCACCACCATGCCTGACCGTAGGAAGGTCATACTTGCCTTTGTGCTTCTCCCCTGGTTGCTGCCACATACACTTGACACCATCTGAACCAAATAAGTTTATTTTGGTTTCATCATACCACAGTACATGGTTCCAGTAATCCATGTCCTTAGTTTGCTTGTCTTCAGCAAACTGTTTGCGGGCTTTCTTGTGCATCATCTTTAGAGGAGGCTTCCTTCTGGGATGACAGCCATGCAGACCAATTTGATGCAATGTGCAGCATACGGTCTTAGCACTGACAGGCTGCCCCCCCCCCCCCCCCCGACCTCTGTAACCTCTGCAGCAATGCTGGCAGCACTCATACATCTATTTTGAAAAGATGACCTGTGGATATGTTGCTGAACTCATGCACTCAACTCTTTTGGTCGACCATGGCGAGGCCTGTTCCAAGTAGAACCTCTCTTGTTAAACCGCTGTATGGTCTTGGCCACCGTGCTGCAGCTCAGTGTCAGGGTGGTGCAATCTTCTTATAGCCTCAGCCATCTTTATGTAGTACAACAATTTTTTTTTTCAGATCCTCAGAGAATTCTTTGCCATGAGGAGCCATGTTGAGCTTCCAGTGACCAGTATCAGAGACTGTGTGAGGGATAACACCAAATTTAACACACTTGCTCCCCATTCACACCTAACACCTTGTAACACTAATGAGTCATATGACACCGGGGAGAGAAAAAGGCTAACTGGGCATAATGTGGCCTTATTCACTTAGGGGTGTACTCACTTTTCTTGCCAGCGATTTAGACATTAATGGCTGTGTGTTGAGTTATTTAGAGGACACTGTTGTACAAGCTGAATAAATACATATATCTAATATATAAAGCTGAATGTGTGTATGTGTGTGTGTATATGTATGTATGTCCGGGATTGGCATCTCCACCGTCGCAGCTACAGCCACAAAATTTTGCACACTCACACGTCTGGACCCCGAGAGCGTCATAGGCTATGTTTCGAGGGGGAAATTTTAACCCCGCGCTTTACAGTTATTCGCCAAAAAACTGCCTTAATTAAAGCAAATGGAGCTGGGAGCCACAGTGCTGCCAGAACTTTAGAGGAATGCGCAGCCACGCCCTTATATGGAATGTTGGTGTGTCACAATGCAGCCAGGTATCAGAAAGCAATAGAGAAGGGTGTTCAATTGCTGCGCCAACAGATCACTCGTTCAGATGATGAAGACCAATGTCACTTTATTTGCATATAGGTCTACGCGTTTCAGGAGCACCTGCTCCCTTCCTCAGGACCGTCAGGTTAAAAAATGATTTTTTGAGTGATTTTTTAACCTGACGAGTGATCTGTTGGTGCGGCAATTGAACACCCTTCTCTATTGCTTTCTGCTTTCTGATATCTGCCACTGGGTGGCTGCAGCCGTGGATCGTGTTGTACATACACATATAGTAGTTGTGACTGTCACAACTACATCAGGTGAGTAAGATTACTCCCCCCTCCCCACCCCACACATATTGGGGTAAGACCCTATTTGCGCTTGTTTGTCCACAGCTCTTTTCTATACAATGCAGCCAGGGAAAGAGATAGACACAGACAGGGAAAGAGGCAGACACAGACAGGGTAAGAAACAGACATAGAAAGGGTAAGAGACAGACACAAAGAGACAGAGAAAGAGACAGACTGACAGGGAAAGAGACAGACACAGACAAAGAGACAGAGACAGACACAAGGAAACAGAGAGACAGGGAAAGAAAGGGAAAGAGACAGACAGGGTAAGAGACAGACAAAGACAGGTAAAGACACAGACAAAGACACAGACACAGGGAAAGAGACAGAGGGAAAGAGACAGACAGGGAAAGAGATGGAAAGAGACAGACAGGGAAAGAGAGGGAAAGAGACAGACAGGGAAAGTGACAGAGATAGATAGACAGATAGGGAAAGAGATAGACAGACAGACAGGGAAAGAGATTGAGACAGACGGAGAAAGAGACAGAGACAGTCAGAGACAGACAGGGAAAGAGACAGACAGACAAAGAGAGAGAGACAGAGAGATATATACAGAGGGGGAGACAGACAGAGAATGGGAAAGAAGCAGAGACAGTTACTATCCCCGGCGTTAATACATTCTATTTATACATTCTATCCCGAGAATGTTAATACATTCTATTTATACATTCTATCCCGAGAATGTTAATACATTCTATTTATACATTCTATCCCGAGAATGTTAATACATTCTATTTTGTTAGCAACAGTTATTAACCCGGGCGAAGCCGGGTAGTACAGCTAGTATATATATATATATATATACACAGTATATATACAGTATATATACTTATGAGTTTATGACTGATTTCCCAAATGGTTTATTACTTACCTTACAAATTTGTTAGAAGATCTAATTTGTGTTTTCCTCTTTTCTCAGGTTGTCAATTTCAAGTTTTCAACATTGCGCCTTCTGTCGATAAAATGACGTGTTTACAAAACAAGTTCTCATTTTCATATGTTTGCAGTATATACATTTTGAGATCTTTTGCTGCTAAAAAAAATCTTGACCAATTAATACAATATATTGAATTATGGTTTTTTACAGTATTAATTATCCATGCTCTTGATAACTTGATTACAAGTTATATATTCACTGTGAAAAGGAATTGTCTGACATTTCTAAAGCGGGCTTTACACGCAACGACATCACTAACGAGATATCGTTGGGGTCACGGAATTTCGTGACGCACATCCGGTCTCGTTAGCGACGTCGTTGCGTGTGAAACGCAGGAATGACCGCTAACGATCAGAAATACTCACCTTATCGTTGATCGCTGACACCTCGTTCCTTTCCCGATTATTGTTGCTGTTGCAGGTACGATGTTGTTCGTTGTTCCTGCGGCAGCACACATCGCTATGTGTGACACCACAGGAATGAGGAACATCACCGTTCCTGCGGCCGCACGCAATGAGGAAGGAAGGAGGGGGGCGGGATGTTATGGCCGCTCATCTCCGCCACTCCGCTTCCATTGGGCGGCCGTTTAGTGACGTCGCTGTGACACCGCACGAACCGCCCTCTTAGAAAGGAGGCAGTTCGCCGGTCACAGCGATGTTGCTAGGCAGGTAAATATGTGTGACGTGTCTTAGCGATGTTGTGCGGCACGGGCAGCGATTTGCCCGTGACGCACAACCGATGGGGGCGGGTATGCACGCTAGTGATATCACTGTGTGTAAAGTCCGCTTTACAGCTATGGCCCAGGATGAGGACATTATAATAGGAAGGGGTCAGGATGGAGGACATTTTTAAAAGGCTATGACCCCGGGTGGGGACAATACTGTATTATAAGGTAAGGGCCTGGATAGTAGACATTTCTTACAGGATGCGAGCCAGGTTGGGGACAGTATAATAGGAAGGGACCCAGGAAAGAGTACATTTCTTACAGCATATGAAATATTATAGGATGAGGCCTATGATAGGAAAAATTTCTTACAGGATGAGGGCCAGGATGGGGACATTACATTACACAGGAAGTGGCCCAGGATGGGGGAAAATTCGTATAAGATGTGGATTAATGCAGTGACTACGAGGGTTCTGCCGGGAACCCTCGGCAAGCGCCGCAACACACAAGGTACACGTTTCAATGGTGGGCCCTTACGCTAGGGAAAGGGGAGCAAGGTAACATCCTTAACTCACCTGAAACTAATCCCTGCACTTTCTAACGTCCCTATACCGGTTCTTTCACCCTGTCGTCGATCACCTGCCTATCCCTGTCTTTCCCTGGGCTCAGCCCTGAATAGTGTGTAGGGCAGCGGGAACGCTAGTCCCACTCTAGGTTAAAGACACAAAGAGGATAAGACAGACAAGGATAAAATAAACAGCAATCATACAAAGCACTCCAAACAACAAGAGGATAAAAATAAGGAATGGATCAGAGGGGAAAAAAAACAAAAAGAACTAAGGAAGAGGGAAGACACAACTTTCACACAGCAAATATTTTCTGAATTTGTTCCTGGTCCTCAGCTCACAGGTTCTCTCTAGAGGCAGTATAGCAGAAACTATCACCAGCAGTTCATCTCCGCCCCTCCGCTTCTATTGGCCGCCTGCCGTGTGACGTCGCTATGACGCCGCACGACCCGCCCCCGTAATAAGGAGGTGGGTCGCCGGCCAGAGCAACGTCGCAGGGCAGGTGAGTGCATGTGAAGCTGGCGTAGCGATAATGTTCGCTACGCCAGCTATCACCATGATATCGCAGCTGCGACGGGGGCGGGGACTATCGCGCTCGGCATCGCAAGCATCGGCTTGAATTGTCGTAGTGTGCAAAGTGCCAATAAGAGTTTAAGGATACCAGAGGATCTACTTAACCCTAGCAGTGCTGGATAAAGGAGAATCTACACAACCAGTAGTTTTGACCCGAGCAAGTGTGTATGAAGCTCTGAGTTGTGATCTCCTGACACCAGAAATAGGAGAGACCACTCTCCATCATGGTACCCTAGTGACAGTGCTCCAGGAAGGGGACATTATTCATTATCATTGTAAGGGGCCGAAGATGGGGACATTATTACAGTAAGGAGCCCACGAAGAAGTACATGATTACAGGAAGGAACCAGGATGGAGGACTTTATTAAAGAAAGCGGCCCATGATGAGGTACATTATTACAAGATGGGTGCCAAGACGGAGTACATTATTACAGGCAGAGACCCATGATGGAGAATGTAAATACAGGAAGGAGCCCATGATGGGGGACATGATTACAGGAAAAGGCCAGGATGGAGGACATTATTACATGGGTAGCAAACACATATGTCTTTATAGGATCTAAAACACTGCAAGGGCCAAAACATCTCACAACTTGCAGATGGGGCACAGGTCCACATTTTGCACTGGGGTCGACTGGACTCTAGTTATGACACTGTTTAGTATCCCCCATGCAGTACATTGAGTGAGAATCTCAAAAACTTCACACGTCCATGTTTAAACACATAATTTTAAAAATGGCACCAGTGCCATCAGTATTTTGGATCCATATGTCATCAGTGTTTTATCCATATTTCTGTTTTTGTCTCGCCCAGGGTTATGGGGTACTCGGTCCCAGGCGGTGTATAACTGGGGAATGTCACTGTGGTGGCTGTTGCCCTGGGTGCTTTTTGAAAAGGTGAATATTTACAGGGGATTAGAATAATATTCCCACGTGACACCACTTGCGGTTTTGTGGCTATGTAGATGGAGCCACCGTTGCACAGATCCTGCTACTGGGGCTGGTGTTAGTGGCAGCCTGGATGTTAGGCCCTCCGCAAGCAGGGCTGGGCCCTACAGAGTAGGTGATGTAATGGGTGTCAGAAGAAGGTAGGCAACACAATAGAAGAGGGTTTCAGTGCAACTGGTTCTTTACTCACTTTCTGGTGATAACTGGTCACCCGAGGACAGCTGGTTTCACCTGCAGGTCCCCTTAGTCCCAGTGCCGGTTTAGTAACCTGGTGGCTTCTTCCCCTGAACCTGTCTTCCAGTTGGTGGGTTCCCATGGCATAGAGCAGCTGGGGGTCCCCTCCTGGTAGTCTTCTACAGCAGTTCGTATGACGGTAGCGTGAACCCTGCGAGATTGGAGTTTCTGGTCCTGTCCCCGGTTCTCCCGTTGCTACTGAGTCCTGAACTTCAAGGTCACCGAGGTCCTTGATGGTCCCCTCACTGAGCAGGTGTTATCAGGCCTGCCTGGAGCTTCTGCCTGACCTAGGGCCTGTTCCCCGGTGGTGCGTAGTTCCGGAAGTACTCCAACGTACGCCACCGGCAACTAACCGCCTGGGCCCTCAGGTCACTGTTCACTCCGGTCAGTCTGTATGCTCACTTTCAGTCACTGCAGACTCCCTCTGCTCACTTCCTCTGTCTCCTCTCAACTGACTTCTGTCTTCCTGACTGTCCACTGTATGCCCCTCCCATCTGGTCAACTAGTGGACTGGACTGGCTCCACCTCTAGGCGGCCATCCATTGGTCCAACCCTAGCCTGGCACCACTCCATGGGGGATGTTGGGGAAAATAGGGATTTCTGGAGTGTTTGTGTGACGCCCTGGGCAAGCCAGGGGTCACAGGTCATAACACCACCACACCCTACACCCCAGTTAGGAACACCAAGGCTAACCAAAAATCCTTGTTGCCTTCCTCCAGGGGCTGATGTCCACACCAGGGGGTGGGCCAGGTGGTTGGCTCCGCCCACCGAGGAGTTCACAGCCCTGGAGGCGGGAAAACCAGGGAGATGAGTTTAGAGGAGTGAAGTAGAAGGAAGTGGTAAAGGAGGACAGTAAGAGTAGTGACAGAAAATTAACAGTTAAGAAAGCCTGAAGCTGGTCCGGGTGTGTGCCCCGGACTGAGAGACAGCAAGGTCAGCAGACGGCGGTGACTGTCTGCAGGGGTGACTGCTTGGAGGTTGCTGAAAGCACCGCGGATGGGTGGTGGCACGGCGGTACCGGAGCGGTATACGAAGAGCAGTCAGCACCAGTGGCAGGGGCCTTTCGGATCCCGGCAAGGCTAGGAGTCGCCGTGAATTTGCCAAATCCGTTAGTGAAGGGGACCTCTGGGTCTCCCAACAAGCAAGTCCCGATTGAAGGCAACAGTCCAACCGTTACAGAGAGACACCGCCACCGCCAGGGCACCAGTTTCTCAGGGCCAGCGCCTGCGGGCAAAGTAGGGCTCCTCCGGCCCATATCCAAGCCGGGGAGCGGGTTACCCATCGAAACCATCATCATCTTAGGTGCAGGAAAAAGGGACCGTCACCGTCAACTACTGGGGAAAGCAAGTGCAACCGTCCGTGGGAACCGTCTTTCCAGCCGTGTGTTTTACTGAGAACTGTGTCATCGTCTCAGGCTGAGTGAGTACCACAGTGCCGCAAGGCACAGAGCTGCCCCCGCGTCCCTGCACCCCACCAAGCCCTGCATCACCCACTTCATCACTGGGCCCCGGGACAACCAACCCCCTACCCACGGAGGACTAACATCTAGCTGCTCCATACCATCACTCCCAGGATCCCCATACAGAGCAGCGGTGGTGTCAACAAATCACCACAACCGTGGGTGGCGTCATGGACAATAAACTATCCCAAATCCCAATCCCCTTTCACTCACGGGCGAGGAGCGCCGCTCGAGTCCCCGGGATCCGGCCCATCGCTTGAGCCACCGAGCAGCAGCAGCAGGCCGCAGCAGCCGCAGCGGCAGCCGGACCCGAATAGAGGGAGAGCGCGGCGTCCCCTCCTCCGCCCGCGACATTTGATGTTACCGGCACTGGTCTTCTGGCTCCCTAGGGGGTAAGCCCTGCATCCTGGTGAGGAATTCAGTACCTTGTAGCTCCCTGATGGCTTCAGGGGCGCTACATTTTCACCATATATAACCATAATATACCAATATTATTACTATTATTATAGGTTTCTCTCCTCCGCTTGTTAGTGTGTCTTCCTCACAGGCTGTACAGCTTTCCTGTTCTCTAAATGGCTGGTGGTGGTGGAGAAAATGGAAAATGATCAAACCTGCACATCACCCTCTTCTAATTAACCCCTTAACGACAAAGCCTGAAAAAGCGTAACATTTTACATTTTTTTTTCGTTTCTTGGCTGTGCAAAGCTTTGTTTTATCCTAGAGACGTTATATACATTTTCAGCACTTTTTAGGAGTTCATTTAATCTACTGTGTCATTTTTATTCATTTTTTTAGAAGTAAATATAGAATAAAGATTTTTGTGATTTTTTTTTTTATTTCCTGCTGTTCACCATTCACTTCACAGCAAATAACTTGATAGATTATTTTGTTATGTTTTTACGTTCATATGAATATCCAATAAGTGTAGTTTTTTTGCAATGTGTATGCTTTAAAATGTGTTTTATATTAATTTTTCATGATACTTTGCGGGAGACTTTTTTTGCAAAGAAAATGCTATCACGTTTTTTGATATTTTGCATTTAGCTGTATTTGTTACATAATATGTTGCTAATAAAGTTGAAAAACACCTCTGGGGGGACATTATTTTTTTTTTTTTATTGCTTAAATTTTCAATGAAACTGAGATATCCATAGGAGTGTTCTTTGCAGATAAAAACTTCCCCCTGTACTTACACTGGGTCTCCTAAGATCCAGCATCTCTGCCTTAACCAGGAGACACTGGATGATCATATGATTGCTGTGTCCAGTAGAAGCATTAGCAGTACTGATTCTTTCATTCAGTGCATAGAGCATGTTCAATGCCATATAGGCTGGAACAGAGAAAGTAGATGCCGTGACAAATTGTCACGCAGAGACTAACAGGGTTCTGCCAGGAACTTCCAGCAAGCGCCTCAACACACCGAGCACATACGGAACACGATACAATGGTGAGCCCTGGCGCTAGGGAGATGGGAATGGAGTGACCTCCTGCCATTCACCTGAGGCTGATCCCTAACGTCCCTATACGGGTCTTTCCCCTTGTCAGCTATCTCGTTCCTAGGCCCTTGGTTGCCCTGAACTCACCCTGGCTAGCGAGAAGGCTGGTGACAGCACTAGTCTCACCACAACAATTATACAACATATGGGAAAGGAGACAGATAGGGGAAAATACAAATATTCGAGCACTCCCAGTAAGGTGAAAAATGTAGAAATGTTATTAAGTAGTACAGCAGTAACTCCAGTTATGGATAAAAATGTTTTGGTCGTCATCCATTGACCTTCATCAGTTAACTTTTCAGTTCTCCCCTGAGGAACTCTCCGATCACACGGAGGGGGAAACGCGTTGGGAGGGGTATATTGTTATAGGGGTAGTTTATCCTGACTTGGGTGCTGCCCTTGAAAGGGCGGAAGCTATTACATGGGCACGACAGGGGTAGTGAATTTGGTATTGTCCCCCCTGTCATTATATCGTTTGGCTCAGCTTTCATCCGCCTTGGACATTCCAGTGGTATCTGATCTCCTCAGGAGAACAACTGGGTGAGATCGTTCTTTTTTCACTTTATTATGCACTGCACTTTAATCCATCAAGATTTTACACTGTGTTTATTAAAAGTTCAATTTTAATCCTTGCTATATTAATATTGTATTTAGGATTTTGGGCTGTATCTTGTTGCCGTAAGGCAGATTTGCTTTTCTAAATATATATCTTTATATTAACAGGTTTGGATCCTACTGAAGCACTCCTCTACCACCTCAGAACGGCTGTGCTTTACTCTATAGATAGGAAAAATAGACACAGAAGGAAAACACTACAAGCTCCTCCAAAGTAGTTAAACACCACAGCTGCAATTGTCACAACTCCTCAGTTTCTTTCATAGACAGACTACTTCCAAAGTGGTCAGGATAGAAATGAAAATCTATAACCGGCATTAGATGATAAGACTAAGATTCTATAACCGGCATTGGATGGTAAGACATGTGACTTTTTATAGTGAAGGGGAGTGGGCACAAGACAGCTGCATTTGAGATTAAAGCTACAAATAGTAGTGTCACGGAGTCCTTCTCTGGTATCACACAATAAATAGAGCGAGAGATGAGTGAATAATCCAAAGAACATCTATTCCAAGGAAAACAGAAGGTCCATAAAATAATCCACCACACGGGGGGTAAAATCGTCCAGTAAAGGGATAAATGTCAAGGGAATCAGTCACAATCCTCCAGCAGTCCATTTCCAGGGAAATTGGGGTTTCTCAATGGCTCTCTGGGTTGCTGCCTGTAGCCACAACTTCTCCCCCAGAGGATGAATCTTCCTGCTTCTCTCTTCTCCTTCTCAGCAAGACTGAATAATCCCCCAGGTAAACAGAGAGGTTGGGTGGATTCCAGGCCCTCTCCCCAGACTTAGGGACAAAAGCCCAGCAGGGGGTGATTAACCTGCAGATAGGACAATGTACCCACAAGACAAGTAAATGGTAACTGAGCTGAGCTAATTAACCTGCAGACAAGACAAGGAATACACAGAATGAATGGAGCAAGGCTTCTAAAATACAAACCTACACAAAATGATATATAACTCACAATATCACACCATCACAGATAGCCAGAAAAGAAAGAGTCTTTAACCCCTACAGCACTGAAAGAAAGTAGATTTCCCTAAAATTCAAGTAGTAGATGTGCGAGCAATAAGCTGTTGGGACCTCCTGATCCCAGACTCTCCAGACGACTCCCCGGAGCTGGACACACTCATGGCAGAAACCATTTCTTTTTTTAGGCAGGAATCAGTCTTGCTTTTACTAAATTGGAGGAGTAGGACCAATAATGCAAGAACACCAGAAGGCGCCACCCCAAAATCGAGACTTGCCCCCCCTGATATCAAAAGACAGTGGGCAAGTTATAAAACATTGCACTTGGGAAATATATGATGATGGGCAGGTGCGGTCCGGTCGGAGAACAGGAGAGCTGTGCAGTCTGTGACGAAGTAGGAGAACCCATAAGGGCTCGGTCCAAGTGTGATCCAAAAACACATCAGGTCACATTTGGGCCAATGTTATTCACTGAGGCAGTGCACGTGTATTTATAACAGTTGCATCATGCATGCATGGTTTGCCTCTGTGAATCGGATTACACTCTCCCATTGACGTCTATGGGTCTGTGAAAAAAATCGGACTGCGCATAAATGAGTACGGTCCGATTTTCTTGGACTGACAGAATGGAGACAATGGAGACAGTTTTTTTTACTTCTCTACATCTGAGAAAAAAGAATGCCACTCTGATAAAACTCTGATTAAACTCAGATTGTAGTCTGATTAGCAAAATCGGACCGCTTTTCTCGGATGGAGAATGTACGGTCGTGTGACCCTAACCTCACACTTATATATTACTAAGTTCCACAATGTTAAAATAAAGAGAAAGTTGAAAACCCCTTTAATTACACTAAGTTTTTCTCTTATGACCCCATGGACTGTTTTTTCGTTTTATTTTTCCTGCTCCTTTTGGGAGGGACAGTGATTCACCGTCTGCTATGTAAACTGAAGACAGCATGCTGTAGAGGTTAAAAAACAAAAAGCAACTGTGCTTCTCTTATCAGTGTGTGAGCTGTTGTTTACTTAACCCAAAGGGTTTATTACCCTGTGATTACCATTACAGGACTAGAAACGCATGTGCAGAAGTTCAAAATAACTTCCTTCAGTGATTGACACCTCACAGTCAATGCACAATCTCTACTGAGAGCCTGGTGAGGGCAGGGAAGCTCCCCCGGCTCAGCTACATGCTTAAAACTCAATTCTTTGATTGTGTGAGAATGGCTGCACCCAGTAATCTATATGACTACACCATTGGATTCAGAATCTCCTTGCCTACATTATGTTGTTGTCAGATGAGGTAGCAAAAACCTGCTGACAGATTCCCTTTAATTCCACATCCACAGAGTGTGAAAGATAACCAAATACTACCATTATTTCCCCAGCTGAGAAGCATCAGACAGAACAAAGCCTTCACCATTATGTACAATCACCCATAATGTTTTTATGAGAATCTGTCTGTGATTCCAGCTATGTATCACTTAGTTTACTGGATGCAGCCTTTGTGATAGTCACACTTTTTTCTCTGCTGTAGATCAAGCAGAGCTCTAAATGCTGAGCTCTGTATAACCCTACACACAGGTCTGATTTGTAGTCTGTTTAATTGTATATTGACACTGAAAGCTGCTAATTAATGGTGGGGGCAGAGTTGGACCAGGAGGCACGAGAGAGTTAGTCCTATAGTGATAATCTCCTGCTAATAAAACAATAATTTTATTGAAAAAGCATCAGGCTTCACCATCATGTACAAGCCATAATGTTTTTGTGGAAATCTGTCAGCAGGTTTTTCCTTCATAATATGACAGCAGCATGATGTAGGGGCTGAGACCCTGATTCCAGCTCTGTATCACTTAGTTTCATTGGAATAGCCTTTGTGATTGAATCACACTTTTCTCTACAGAAAATCAAGCAGAGCTCTGAATGCTGAGCTCTGTATAACCCCACACACAGGTCTGATCTGCAGCTTTCTGTGTACATTGTATATTGACACAGAAAGCTGCTAATCAGTGGTGGGGGTAGAGTTGGACCAGAAGGCACGAGAGAGTTAAGCTGGGTTTACACACTGAAACTTTCTAGCGATCCCACCAGCGATCCCAACCTGGCCGGGATCGCTACAAAGTCTCTGGTGAGCTGTCAAACAGGCAAACCTGGCCAACGACGCAACAGCGATCCGGACCTGCAGAGCGACCTAGCTAGTCATTGGGGACCTTGTAAAGCTGCTATTTGAAAGGGAAGTCGCTGTAAAGTCCCCTTTACACACTGAGACTTTCTAGCGATCATGCTGCACAGCGGGAAACAAAGGACCTAGGAATGGTCCTGAACGATTTGTAGCGATCACAACCTCACAGCAGGGGCCGGGTCGCTGATGTGTTTCACACACTGCAATGTCGCTGGGGAGGTCGCTATTACGTCACAAAACCGGTGACGTTACAGCGATGTCGTTTGCGATGTTGCAGTGTGTAAAGCCACCTTAAGTCCTAAAGTGATAATCTCCTGCTGATAAAACACTCATTTTATTGAAAAAAAAAAATCAGACAGAACAAAGCCTTCACCATCATGTACCACCCATAATGTTTTTGTGGGAATCTGTCAGCAGGGTTTTGCTAGCAGCATGATGTAGGGGCTGAGACCCTGATTCCAGCTATGTATCACTTAGTTTACTGGGTACAGCCTTTGTGATAGAGTCACACTTTTCTCTGCTGTAGATCAAGTAGAGCTCTAAATGCTGAGCTCTGTATAACCCCACACACAGGTCTGATTTGCAGGTGTCTGTATAATTGTATATTGAAACAGAAGGCTGCTAATTAGTGGTGGGGGCAGAGTTGGACCAGGAAGAACAAAAGAGTTAGTACTGTAGTGATAATCTGCTGCTGATAAAACACTCATTTTATTGAAAAAGCATCAGGCAGAACAAAGCCTTCACCATCATTATAACCCATAATGTTTTTGTAGGAATCAGTCAGCAGGTGTTTGCTTTCTAATATGACTGCAGTATAATATAGGGGCTGAGACACTGATTCCAGTTACCTATCAGTTTACCAGGTGCAGCCTTTGTGACTGAATCACACTTTTCTCTGCTGCAAATCAAGCACAGCTCTGAATGCTGAGCTCTGTATAACCTTGCCCACAGGTCTGATCTGCAGCTTTCTGTGTACATTGTATATTGATACAGAATGCTGCTAATCAGTGCTGGGGGCAGAGTTGAACCAGGAGACATGAGAGAGTAAAGGGTGCTTTACACGCTGCAACATCGCTAGCAATCTTGTTAGCGATGTGACACGCCAGATCGCAGATGCGATCTGGCGTGTCACATTGCTAACGAGATCGCTAGCAATGTCGCAGCGTGTAAAGTACCCTTTAGTCCTATAGTGATAATCGCCTGCTGATAAAACATTTTTTTTATTGAAAGAGCAAAACACAGCCCAGTAAGTGACAACTCACTAGAATCAGGTTCTCAGCCCCTACATCATACTTAGTCTCAGAATACATAGCAAAGCACAACCTGCTGACAAATTTAATTTAAATGCATGGAAAAAACAGAATGCATTGAGTTTAGTTTAATGGATACTCAAGGAAGAAAAAAAAATAGCAAGCTTCTCAACAGACATCAGCTTTTCAATGGAAATCAAAACTGGGGCAGAAGGATGTAAATGTCTGAAAAGAAAGGTAAAAATTGGGATTTCTATCAAACAAACATAACAGTTTCATTGAACGCTCTAAGACATAGACCTTGAACAATTTTGCACAAGTCTCTGGAAATATGTATTAAATAGTTTGTAAACATCAAAAACAGCAAATTGCTCCAAGTTCACTGTTTTGGATATTCCGTCTGTCTTTTAGTTGTTGCAAACTTGGCCTTGTGTTAGGGAAAAACATTCACTCCCCAAAATCATAAATATCTAATAAACTGGGATTATATGTGCGTAAAGCACATGGATTGCATTGGCATTTGCCTCTTAGTCTTTGTACCATTCTGCTTGTTATGCCGTCGAGAAGACTGAAAGCATTTTATATATGATGCATAATCCTACAGAATATCAATGGAGATCAAGGACTTCCATCCTTACAACAAAATATTTGAGATGCACAATCACAGGTCTTTTTGATTTTGTCCCTGCTCAGCCATTAACATGTAGACTTTGCTTTTTGGTTTATTAATGTCTGCGCATCCCAACATCAGCTCATAGAGAACTGACACGTTTATAAAAGGATACGTGACATCAAAAAATAACCTACAGGTAAATCATTGATAAATATACAATATACAGTGTGTCCACCCATATGCTGTCCACCGCCATTAATTTGAGAACAGCGGCAGCTATAGGCATAGAAGTGGTGTCTAGGTATAGTAAAACAACCATGCGCTAAGCAATGAAACCACCTATAGCGCCACTTGGTGGAAAACAACGGAGTTAGCATTTTTAACTTGAAAACGGAACGAGATAGAGAAAAAAAGTGAATTACAAAATTGTAGGGCATCATCAATTCAATACAAGTCGACACCTTGCATACAGAAATGCTATGATATGAAACTCATGACCCCCCCCCCCAAAACATTGAATGCTGGTCACTCATATGGCGCTCATTTAACTTTGATGCTCAAAGTGGCCCCCGTCAGCTGCAATGCACATCTGGCCTCTGCACAGCATACTGTATCTTGCTGCACGTTGTGCAATATGGTAGGTGACACGTTTGCACAAGCATCTGTGATACGTCGTCGTAGGTCCTGCAATGTTGGTGGAGGGGTCGCATACACCTGCTGTTTGATGTGACCTCACAGAAAGAAGTCCAATGGGGTCAGGTCAGGTGAGCATGGAGGCCACTCCACACAGCCACCATACCCAATGACTTGTAGGAAGGTCTCCATGAGGTATCGCTTCACGTCCGCAGCCTTGTGAGTTTTACACGTTCTAATCATAGCATTTCTGTATGCAAGGTGTCGATTAGTATTGAATTGATGATGCCCTACAACTTTGTAAATCACTTTTTTTCTCTATCTGGTTCTGTTTTCGAGATAAAAATGCTAACTCAGTTGTTTTACACCAGGTGGCGCTATAGGTGGTTTCATTGCGTAGCGCATGGCTACTTTACTATACCTAGACACTACTTTTATGCCTGTAGCTGCTGCCGTTCTCAAGTTAATGGCAGTGGACAGGATATGGGTGGGCACACTGTATAGACATCTGCATTTTGGGCTATTAAAAGTGCATACTTTCCAGGAAATGCACATGCATATTAGCAGCAATAGACGGACGCCCTATCTTTTATAATAAAGCATCTAATGAGTGTGTGCTCAGGTCATTGTGAGCTGTGAAATTATTGATTGTGAATAGTGGATCTTGTGTTATCAGCTGTATCAGCATTATATCCTTGCCTGTGATGATAATGAGATTTCTGAAAAGTCTGCTCTAAAAAAAAAACCAGTGAGTAAGGGTCTAAAATAGCTTCCTAAATCCTCTCTCTTTTTACTCCTCTAGTTCTGCGTTGCTGCCAGTCATTTTGTTTTTTATGTAATGGGATCAACTTTCTCCTGATATCAGACAGTTATGTTTATTTAACACAGATATGCCATGAATGTTAATGGTCCGACTTCCCTGGAAGTGTCACTTTCCGCTGCAAGGATTCGCCTGTCTCTGACCAGTTAACGGTATCCACGTGACCGCAATTGTGAGATATGTATGATCCTGGCCAAAACCCGACTAGTTGGCGCCTCATCACTCAATACAAGTGTATGGAATAGTAGCGTCCGGCTATTAGGTACGGCCGTCTTTTTGGTGCGGTCTTGCTCAGTGCACTTGTATGGAGTGAGGCCATGCCCACTAGTCAGTTTCTGGCCGGGAACATTGCGCACAATTGCAGTCAAGTGATCGCCATTCCCATCTCAAAAAACGCCGAATCCTCGCAGTGCACAGTATGTCCGCTGGAAGGATTTATAGGTCTGCACTCACATAAAGTGACACATGGAGTAACTGCAGACTGACTGGACAACCCATTTAAGAGGTTTTCCAATTGTAATCGGCACATTTACAGTCATGCTTGTCATTCTCCATAACTCCCATTGACTCGGAGAGATACACATTTAGGCAGTGATCTCTGTTTACAGGGTCCTCCTGGAGGTCTTCTTTTCTCCAATCCAGACAGATGTGGTTTCCATTTTTGACCCCAACCTAACAACTATTGTATATACTGTGAAAACGCACTTAAAGGTAACCTGTCACACGGTTTTCACCATATAAAGTACGGCCACCACCATTAAGGCCTCTTTATAGCATACTAGATCCAATCCCCTCTGCACATCCCAAAAAAGACTGTTTATTATACCCACAGATGCCGGATCAAGACGTCTCTGGTCTTGATCCGATGATTTCCTTCTTTCTACACTTCCTACAGTGGCCGTCCTCTTTCCTTGCTTCATGTGGATGACGTATCACATCATGTCACAGTGTCCCCCAATCGTGCTTCTGCAGAGGTAAACTTCTCCCTGCCCTGCCGAGAACAGAAGAGAACTATAGTGTGCATGCGCCAGGAAAAGGCAAAGAGCACTTATGACCGGGAGGTAAAGCCGGCACATGCGCACTATAGAGCTTTAGGCTATGTTCATGTGTCGCCCAGGGAAGGGGTACTCGGTCCCGGGCAGAGTATCACTGGGGAATGTCACTTTGGTGACCGGTCCCGTGCCCTGGATGCTTTTCAATAGGGAGTATTTACAGGGGAGATTAAAGTCACTTGTGTGATGCCACCTGCGGGTCGCGGTTAAGATGGTGAAACCGCCGCTGCTGGGTTGATTATCCCCCAGGGCTGAGGGTAATAGCAGCTGTGGTGGTAGGCCCTGCACATGTAGGGCTGAGCCTGGGAGATGTATGATGGAGTAATAAGTGAGGCCACACCATGGGTTGTAGTTCACAGTCTCTACTTACTCTTGACCCTCGGATGGCTGGTTCAGGTCCCTGTAGTTCCAGTGCCAGTTGATGACTCGGTTGCTCTGTCCCCGGCACTCTCAGTGTGGTTGGGGTCCCGTAGCGTGGAGCGTTTGGGGCCTGACTGTCCCTTTTTGTGGCAGTCTCCTTGTCCCTACAGCGGGCATTGTGGACCCTGTAGGGCTGGTCTGTGTCCCGAACCCTGATCCTTCTTTTACTGCTGGTGCCACCGGATCTGTGGGTCAGTGAGGTCCATGAAGGTCCCCTCACCGTGCAGGTATTTGCCAAGCCATATGAAACTGGCGTCTGACCTAGCGCCCTGTGCCCCGTCGGTGTTCTGGTCCCAGCGGTACTCGGGTGTACCTGACCTGGAGACCACTCTCCTGTTCCCCCGGGTCACCGTTACACAACCCAGCTCTAGGCACGTCTTTCTCCTTCCACTACTACTGACACTGCTGTCCCCTCCCACCAGGTTGTCTAGTCCCCTGGTCTGGTTCCGCCCTCTAGGTGGCCATCCCATTGTGTCTGACTAGCCAATTACCCCTAGTTTAGAGTGGAAACGGGGATTTTTGTGTGTCTAGGTTTTGCTGGCACTGGGGTTCCAGGTCCCAGGGGGTAGGCCCTGCATCCTGGCAAGGATGCAGTACCTAGTAGTGCCCTCAGTGGCTCAGGGGTGCTACATTTACATGTGTCATCATTAGTCAGTGCATTTTGAGTGCATCTTGAGTGCATCTAAAATGCACCAAAAACGTACTGTGGCAAAAATGCATCGAAAACGCAATGCATTTTTGCCGCGTTTGACTGGAGGGCTCAAAAACGCGGTAAAAACGCAAAAAAATGGACATGCTGCATCTTGAAAAACGCAGCCAAGATGCAGCCAACAAAATATGCCCAGTGTGGACAACATAAATTGAAATCTCATAGTCTTTGTTGGGAGAAGGAAATGCATGCATGTTGGTGCATCTATGTGACCTCAAAAACGCACCAAAGATGCAGCAAAAGATGCTCAAAAGATGCTCAAAAGATGCCCTTTGTGAACTTAAGGGTGCTTTACACGCTGCGACATCGTTAGCGATTGCTAGCGATGTTGAGCGGATAGCACCCACCCCCGTCGTTCGTGCGACATTTGGTGCTCGCTGCCGTAGTGAACATTATCGCTACGGCAGCGTCACACGCACATACCTTGTCAGCGACGTCGCTGTTGCTGCCAAACAATCCCTCCTTCAAGGGGGAGGTGCGTTCGGCTTCATAGCGACGTCACTGCGGCATCACTAAGCGGCTGCCCAATAGCAGAGGAGGGGCGGAGATGAGTGGCCGGAACATGCCGCCCACCTCCTTCCTTCCTAATTACCGGTATCACACATAGCGATGTGTGATGCTGCAGGAATGGCAAACAACATCGTACCTGTGGCAGCAGTGATATTAAGGAAAGGAGCGACGTGTCAATAAACACCGTTTTTGAACAATTTTGCGATCGTTGATCGTCGCTCCTAGGTGTCACACGTTGCGATGTCGCTACCAGCGCCGGATGTGTGTCCTTAACGACGTGACCCCGACGATATATCGGTAGCGATGTCGCAGCGTGTAAAGCACCCTTTAGCCTTCCTCTGCCCTCGGCAGGGCAAAGAGAAGTGTGCCTGCGCAGGAGCACGATGGAGCGCACTGTGTGGATGACGTAGGATGAGTTACCCACACGAAGCAAGAAGGACAACGGCGATTGTAGGAAGAGAGGAGAAGCCGGACTGAGACAAGAGACGTTCATCGGACCGGAACTCGCCATCAGTGGATATAATAAAAGATCTTTTGTGGGATCTGCAGAGAGGACTGGGAGCTTTTTTGTGCCTTTTAGTATGCTGTAAAGAGGCCTTAATGGTGGTGGCCATAATTTCTATGGTGAAAACCGGGTGACAGCTTCACTTTAGTCTTGGTAGAGGGGGAATAACTTGCTCACATTGCAACATGAAGATGGAAAACCTTGTAATTAATCCCTTAAGGATTTGTCCATTTTGGGGCTTTAGGACAAAGCAAATTTTGTTGTTTTTTTATTGTCACATTCCAGGAGCCATAATATTTTCATTTTGTCAATAACGTAGCTGTATGAGGGCTTGTTGGTCTCAGGGTAAGTTGTGTTTATCCGTGGCAGCATTTTGAGATACAAATAACCTTTTTCCCAATGTGTCTTGTTCCTTGGAAAGTTTATTTACAAACTCCATAAAAAATGTGTTAAAAATAGGAATGAATATTTCGCACCTGTACTTGTGCTTCAGCAAGGACGCATGTGTCACGTCCAAGGATATGGGGTACTCAGTCCCGGGCAGTGTATATCTTGGGAATGTCACTGTGGTGGCCATTGCCCGGTTCCGTGCCCTGGGCCCTTTTTGTAACGGGGGTGTATTTACAGGGGATTTGTTTAATGTTCACACATGACACCACTTGCAGTGTTGCGGCTATATGGATGGAGCCGCCGCTGCATTATGTCACTACTGGGGCTGGTGTTAATTGCAGCCTGGATGGTAGGCACTCCACAAGCAGGGCCGGGCCCCAGAGGATGGGTGATGTGACGGGCGTTGGAAGAAAGTAGTCCACACAGTAGTTTAGTACAACTGGTCTTTACTCACTGATTGTTGATGGTAACTGGTTACCCGAGGCCGGCTGGTTTCACCTCCAGGTACCCTTAGTCCCAGTGCCAGAGTAGTAATCTGGTACCTTCCTCCCCTGCACCTGTCTCTGGTAAATGGGTCCCCGTGGTGTAGAGCAACTGGGGATCCCCGTTCAGTGGTTTATCCACTTCTGTCCGCCTGACGGTAGCGTAAACCCTAGGGGGTTGGAGTCTCTGGTCTGTCCCCGGTTCTCCCTTTGCTACTGAGTCTTCGGATTTTTAGGGTCAGCGAGGTCCTTGATGGTCCCCTCACTGCGCAGGTGTTAACAGGCCGGCTTAGAGCTCTTTCCTGTCCTCGGGTCCTGTACCCCATCGGTGCGTAGTTCCAGGAGTACTCCATCGTACTCCACCGGCAACTACTTTCCTGGTTACCAGGTCACTGGTAACCCCGCGTCAGTAGGTCTCCTCACATCCACCTTTAAGCCTGCTTTACACCTTGCAATTAAGCATCCGATATCACATGCGATCGTACCCGCCCCCATCGTATGTGCGGCATGTTCAATTTGTTGCCCGTGTCGCACAAATGAATAACCCCTCGTCACATGTACTTACCCGTCCATATGACCTCGATGTGGGCGGCGAACATCCACTTCCTGGAGTGGAAGGGACGTTCGGCGTCACATCGACATCAAGCGGCAGCCGGCCAATAGAAGCGGAGGGGACGTAAACATCCCGCCCATCTCCTTCCTTCCGCATTGCCGGCGGGAGCCGCAGGACGTAGGTAAGATCTGTTTATCGTTCCCGGGGTGTCACACACTGCGATGTGTGCTACCCCGGGTACGATGAACAACCTGACATTCAATTTTTAGGAAATGAACGACGTGCATGCGATGAACGTTTTAACGTTCAATCGCAATTGCACGTAGATGTTACATGCTACAATGTAACTTATGATGCCGGATGTGCGTCACTTACGACGTGACCGCGCCGACACATCGTAAGATATATTGTAACGTGTAAAGCGGGCTTTACTCCTCGACTTCCACACTGTTCTTCCTGCTCTATCCTCAAACTCTTCTGACTGTCTCTCCTCAGTCTGCCCCTCCCACCTGGTCAACTAGTGGACTTAATTGGCTCCACCTCTAGGCGGCCATCCATTGGTCCGACCCTAGCCCTGTACCATTGTATGGGGGATTGTTGGGAGAAACTGGGGTTACCTGGAGTTTTTGTGTGTTACCGACACTGGTCTTCCGGGTCCCTAGGGGGTAGGCCCTGCATCCTGGTAGGGATGCAGAACCTTGTAGCTCCCTGATGACTTTAGGAGCGCTACACATGCCACACCGCCCAATACACCATGCCGCTCTCCACTGTCCGTGGTGCTGAAATCTTTACGCATAAGAATGAATGTAGATGATTGTAGCACATAAAAAAGGCCAGTTTTGTACAATATAGTTTGGGATATAGTGAACACATCCAATGAAAGGGTTCTTTTTCTAGAAAAGATCTGGGGAAAGCTTGTTTCACACAGAGAGATGCATCTGCACTCAGGAGAGAGGAAATGTGTGGAGGTGTAAGACAGATCCTAGTAGGAAAAGCAAAATCACCTGGATTTGTGCACTGCCTCGGGCAAACCAGCGAACATCAAGAAGTTAAGAGGAACACATGTACAGTCAACAAAAAAAGAAATCTATTCCACGGAGAGATGAGAGGATAAACCGTGCTCGCATTGCAGCTCTCTGGATATTTGTTTTCACTTTTCATTCTAAGTATTGCTTGAGAGAGGAATGATGTATTAGTCAATGTTTGATTTAGGACATTATCCTTGTAAATAAGTAGAGGGAGTGAGGGTCCTTCAGTGTAGATCAGAGCATACTCACATCTGGAGCCAGTTATTGCAGGAATAATATCTCCCTAATTCACTGAAGACTTACTGAATATTGATGCCTGACTTCGGGACCTATAAACAGAATCATGGCTGCCGTTTTTAGAAATAGATGTCATGTCCATGGGCAAAAAAAAGAAACAAAAAGCTTTGTAGTCATTCCTTAGCTTAGAAGTGGACACAATTGTATATATTCTACTGACACATTGTAGTAAAGTGGCACGTGCAGCTGACACCAATGTATTTAAAGGAATTGTCTATTGATTGACTATAGCGGTCTTGGTGCGTGTATGGCTGCAAATAAAGGAAACACGTACTAAAAGGATGATTGAAGCTGCACAGCAACAGGGACTGTTTGATATTTAGAAAAAATCTGTTACTTTAGAATGTACAGATGCTCAACGTGCATCGCGACACAAGGGGAAATACGAAAATGGTATAAAAGGAAGGCCCTGACGATATTGATAGGGGACACTTTCTGCAACTCACCTGAGTCACACCCTACACTCCTTAACATCCATATTCTTGTCTTTTTCCCCATCACTATCACTTGCCAAGGCCTTCGCTTGCCCTGAACTCACCCTGGCTGGTGAGAAGGCTGGCAAGAACACTAGTCTCACTACTGCACTAATACAATACAATGTAAGGGAGACAGAGGGAAAATAGACCCAAAAAGGAAAACTGTTGTGAATACGTTTTCCAGTTTGGTGCTCCCTCTTGTGGTCAGTGCTGGCGGTGCAGTTGATGTGTGGAATGAAAGCCACACACCTGTGGAGGACTGGCAATCAGGGTCAGATCGGGCTATTTAACTGAGTAGTTTTCTCTTGTTACTTGCCGGTGCTCAATGGTCTCCTGTGTGTTAAGGACATTCTGTAACCAGCTCTGCTCACTACCAGAACTCCTCTCAGATAAGTGGTCTTTGTACCTCTGCTGTTTTATTCCACTTTCTTGTTGTTATTTCTGCTTTAATACTAAGGCTTGATTCCTATTTTGTCTGTGTGGAGTTCTTGGTGGAATGGGATCATTCCCTGCCAAGAGTGTCTGTAAACTTAGCTCCATGATTCTGCAAGGTATTGTGTTTGTCATGCTTGGTATTAATTCAGTCCCTCATCTGTATTAGTGTTTTTGGATCTCAGTAACATCAGAGTACTGATACAGTGGGGGAGAGGTTGTATGACCTCAGGATTTTTCCATATCAGAAGTGCTGGTATATATTAGGGTTTTTATGGCTGCAGACAGTTGCTCTTTCCTATCCTTTCCTATAAAAATAGTTTGGGCCTCATCTTTGCTGAAATCTGTCTTTTCTGGCTTTCTATTGTGTTTTTCTATATCACTGTAGCCTTTACATGTGGGGGGCTATCTATCTATCTATCTTTGGGGACTGCTCCAAGGCAGATTAGCTTTCTTATATCTCTATCTGTGAGATTATTTAGTTCTCCGGCTTTGTCGAGGCATCCAGTTCATCGTAGGCACGCCCCACGGCTACGTCTAGTTGTGTGTCATGATTAAGTCTGCAGTCCGTTAAGTTTCCAGCCATTCTGTGACCTTTTTGGGACTACGCATTTTTTGATCCTCCTCGGTCCCTGAATCATAACCGAAAACATTCCAAGCCTTTCCAATGCAACTAAACACCACAGCTGCATTAGTCACAACTCCTCAACTTCTTCTAAAAACAGGCTCCTTTCAAAGTGGTCAGAATAGAAAACGGAATCTATAAGCAGTGTCAGAGAGTAAGACACATAACTTTTTATCACAAAAGGGAGTGGTGACAAAAGAGCAAAGGCAACCAAGCACAGACAGATAGGAAAGAGTCCTTCATCCTTGCACTAAATGAAAGTAGATTTACTCGATTCTAGGTTGTAGACCTGCGAACAATAAGGCGTTGTGACCTTCTGGTCCCAGACTCGCTAGAGGTCTTCCCACACTCATGATAAAATCCTTTAAGTCACAGTGCCTTTCCTCAATTGTACAATGCTGTTCCATTTTTGTCCCCATGGACTTATATGGGGTTCAGGGTCTGGGATCAAATTTGGGTCAAGACTAGTTCCCGAACCAAACTTTTAACTTAAGCGTTCACGCGTCCATTAATCTCTACTCATAATCCTTCACAAACGCCTGCTGACAGGTTCTCTTGAAGATCATGGCTGCTTCACAAGGAGGTATTGTTACTGTTTTGTGTCGCAATCCCACTTTCGTTAATTCTCTATTTCATGCAGATTCTTTGCATCCTCCATTGATTATATGTGACATCTCGGTTGGCCAGTTTTTGAGAATCAAATAGATTTATTCTGCAAAAGAGAACTTTCAGCTCCAGGCCTCTGAATTATGCAATATTTTTAAAGAGAGAATTTAGTAACATTCCCATCAAACAAGGCTGTAGACTGAAGATGGCAATAATACAGAATACTTGTCCAAGACTTGACAAGACTGAACACAATAGAACAGTGATCACGCCTTTTAATTGCCACATACAGCAAAGTGTATTGAGATGAAGCGCATTATTCAGAAACATGAGGTGGCAGTATTGACTGATCATATGCAAAAACATAAGCAATTTTCTAAAGGTCTATTGATGCCCTGATGATCTAAGAATTTGCATGATCTACTGGTACATATCCCGGTTGCTTGTGCACCTTTTTCTACCACACTTTTTCCTTCCACTCAACTTTCCATTAATATGCTTGGATACAGCACTCTGTGACCAGCCAGCTTCTTTAGCAATGACCTTTTGTGGCTTACCCTCCTTGTGTAGTGTGTCAATGACTGCCTTCTGGACATCTCTCAAGTCAGCAGTCTTCCCCATGATTGTGTAGCCTACTGAACCAGACTGAGGAACCATTTTAAACACTTAGGAAGCCTTTGCAGGTATTTTGTGGTAATTAATATAATTTTCTGAGATAATGATTTTTGGGTTTTCATTGGCTGTAAGCTATAATCATCAACATTGACAGAAATAAGCACTTGAAATAGATCACTCTTTGTGTAATGACTCTATATAATGTACAGGAATAGATCCCTCTGTGTGTAATGACTCTATATAATATATGTGTTTCCCTTTTTGTATTGAATTACTGCAATAAATTAAATTTTTGATGATATTGTAATTTATTGAGATGCACTTATAGTTTCTACATTCCTCCTGAATCATTCTCCTGGGAACTATAGGACCCCCATGCAGGTTTCTACCTGAGGAGACTGTCTGACCTGCCACAATGTTGATAGATCTGAAGACTTTCTTAATTCTCATGGAATCAGGAAGTTTATTATTAACCAACAGATCACCTGTTCATCCATGGCTGTGGTATTGTGGCGCCCTGGACTAGCCAGGTCGTCCCAGGTACTGCAACATACACCCCCACCCCGAGACAGGCACATCAGCCAGACACAAAATCCTTGTTGCCTCCCTCCAGGGGCTGATGTCCACACCAGGTGAGGTGGAGCCAGGCGGTTGGCCCCACCCACTGAGGAGTTCACAGTCCTGGAGGCGGGAAAAGGAAGTTAGTTCAGTGGAGTTTAGTAGAGTTGAGTGGAGTGGAGAGTTGAGGACAGAGAGGAGTGTGGAGCAAACTGACCATGTCCGGGTGTGTGGCCCGGGCACAAAGAGCAAGGTTGGCAGACGGTGGTGGCCGTCTGCAGGAGAGGCAGATCAACGCGGAACCGTAGGACCGGGGACGGGCGGTGGCTCGCCGGTACCGAACCGGGGAGCGAAGTGAAGCCAGCACACACAGGCAGGGCCTACGGACCCTGACCAGGCTTGGAGCTGCCATTAGAGGTCAAATCCGTCAGTAGAAGGAAATACAGCTACCGCCACAGCTAGAGTTCCAAGGGCCAGAGCCTGCGGGCAAAAGGGCTCCTCCGGCACATATAAACGTTGGGGAGCGGGTTACCGGTGGGAACCCATCGGGACCGAACATACACAAAGGTGCAGGGAAAGGCAGCCACCACCAACCGTCCGGGAGAAGCCACAGCAGCCGGCTGCGGGACCCGTCCATCCAGCCGTTTGGTTTACCAGAGACTTTGTGTACATTTGTGGCTGAGTGAGTACAACCGTGCCATCCGGCACCACGCTGCGCAGTCCAGGCGACCCTGCACCTTGCCAACCCTGCCTCCCCGTCACCTCACCGGGCCCCGGGACCACCAACCCCTACCCACGGAGGGGGAGAACAACATCCCAGCTGCTCCCTGCCATCGCTCCCGGGATCCCCGTCACCAGCAGCGGTGGTGCCCAACCTCACCACAACCCGTGGGTGGCGTCACGGACCAAATCCCCAAACCAAACTACCCCCCTTTCACTCTCGGGCGAGGAGCGCTGCTCGAGTCCCCCGGATCCGGCCCACCGCTCGAGCCACCGAGCAGCCATCGCAGCAGCGCCGGACCCGAGCGTTAGCGAGCGCAGCGGCGTCCTCCCCGCCCGCGACAGTATACTATGCAGTCTAATAAAATGTACGTGGAATCGAGAACACATCAGCTTCAGGTCAAGGTCAGAGAACTAAACAAGGCATTGAGGAGGTTAAATATATATATATATATATATATATATATATATATATATATATACATATATATATATATATATATATATATATATATATATATATAGATATATATATATATATATATGTATATATATATATATATAGGAACCTGTGGCTCTGAAAACAATTCCAAGATATTTAAAATGTGATAGCAAGGGGTTATGTATCAGAGGTATTGATTGAGTCCACTTGGGATCAAGATGGGAACGAGAAAGTAAGAGCATGGAGCCACTTTAGTGCCAACGGATCCTTAAATTGGGCTTCTTTACCCGAGAGGGCTCAAAGAAAATTCAGAGGGTTTCCATTATTATAATGGAATCTCTCCTGAAATTTCTGGATATTTATGTGCTGGAAGGATTTCCTGTATTTTTTTTATTCTTTTATCTGTTTTTAGATCTTTATATATGGGAATTTGGAACATTAATACCAATATGACTTTTACCTGTATGGCCTACTTCACTTTGGCACCCAGGACTGTATATTTTATACAACTTACCAATAGAGATGATCAATCTTTCAAATAAGTTCAATGACTTACACATGTAATTGCACATTAAAAACCCAGTAAAGTCATCTGTAACAAGCAAGCACATCGTCAGACACTGATTTTAGATTTTTTTTCTGCAAAAATTATTTTGCTGTCTTGCTTCTGCTTCTTAGTGCATTTGGGTGAACCTGACAGCTGAACCTCGAGCAGAGTGTGTCAGTCATTGGCTGCATGATTTCAGCAGGAACCAAGACACACGGGAGACTAGTCAGACAGGGGGGTCCCTGGCAGCTTCATCCTGCCGGCTGTCAGGGACGCAGAGGTCTCTCCTTATACACGGAGGCAAGCAGAGACCTGTCACTCAAGGGGAGTGAGCAGGCAGCTTAAAGTGTATTTTCCTCTGAAAAAAATGGCACAGCATTTCAGATTCAAACATGCATGGCTAAAATGATGCTGCTCATACTAAGTATAGAAGTTCATTCTGTCAGTGTGCTATGCGGATGACACACGGATAGCACACTGACAGCACATGCTGAACACACGCATGCACACATACGCCCCTACATCATGGACCGTGTAAACATGTGTGTGTTTTGCAGGGACATGTGAAAGAGGCCTTATAAAATTATTTTCTATACTCACCTGTCTCCAGCGCTGCTGTCTTTTGCCGCTGCTGTCACTTGCTTCCAGGTCCCGCTTATTAAGCTCATGAATATTCACTGAACCGCAGACTCGAAGGTAACAGCAGCACCGCAGATAGCAGCAGGGACAGGTGAGTATAGAAGTTCATGTTGTTCGTGTGCTATGCGGATGATACATGGATAGCACACTGACAGCACATGCTGAACACACACATGCACACATACTTTTCTTATCGCTCACACTGACACATACTCACCTACACCATGGACCGTGCAAACGTGTGTGTGTTTTGCATGGACGTCTGAAAGAGGCCTTATAAAATGATTTTCTATACTCACCTGTTTCCAGCACTGCTGTCTTCGGCCGCTGCTGTCACTTGCTTCCGACTCCTGCTTATTAAGCTCATGAATATTCACTGAACCACAGACTCGAAGGTAACAGCAGCACTGTCTCTGGAGACAGCAGCAGTGATGACAGGTGAGTATAGAAGGTCATGCTGTTTGTGTGCTATGCAGATGATACACGGATAGCACTCTGACAGCACATGCTGAACACACACATGCACACATACGCACCTACACCATGGACTGTGCAAATGTGTGTGTTTTGCATGGACGTGATTTGATGTTTTCTTATGCCTTACGGTCCTGAGAAAGGGAGCTGAGCCTCCAGAAATGCGTAGACCTGTGCAAAATAAAGATACATTAATCTTACTTTTCTCATCGGTGATCATTGGCGCAGTGTATGAAAGCCCCTGTCTACCTCTCTCTGTTATCTGCCGTCTGGGGTACTGCTGCCGTAATCAGGGTATTCATGCTCGTACAGTAGTTGTGACTCTCACAACTCCATCTGGTGAGTAGGACTGCTCATTGAATTCACCCCGTGTATATTGGGGTAAGACCCTATTGCGCTTTTTTTTCCATAGCTTTTTTATACTTTGCATGGACGTGTGAAAGAGGCCTTATAAAATAATTTCCTATACTCACCTGTCTCCAGTGCCGCTGTCTTCGGCCACTGCTGTCACTTGCTTCCAGGTCCCGCCTATTAAGCTCATGAATATTCACTGAACCGCAGACTCGAAGGTAACAGCAGCACCGCAGATAGCAGCAGCAGGGACAGGTGAGTATAGAAGTTCATGCTGTCCGTGTGCTATGCGGATGATACATAGATAGCACACTGACAGCACATGCTGAACACACATATACACACATATGCACCTACACCATGGACCGTGCAAATGTGTGTGTGTATTGAATGGACATGTGAAAGAGGCCTTATAAAATGATTTTCTATACTCACCTGTTTCCAGCACTGCTGTCTTTGGACGCTGCTATCACTTGCTTCCAGGTCCCACTTATTAAGCTCATGAATATTCACTGAACCGCAGACTCGAAGGTAACAGCAGCACCGCAGACAGCAGCAGCGGGGACAGGTGAGTATAGAGTTCATGCTGTCCATGTGCTATACGGATGACACACGGATAGCACACTGACATCACACGCTGAACACACACATATGCACCTGGACCGTGCAAACGTGTGTGTGTGTGTGTGTGTGTGTTTTGCATGGATTTGTGAAGGAAGCCTTATAAATAGGGATGAAATCAGAACCCAAATATTAGCAAATAGCAGTGAGTGTAGCTGAACACAATGGCACAAGGTACATTTTTCATGACTTTAAAGTTTCATAGTGTTGAAAGTGAATTTACAAAAATGTCTGCATCCAAGTAAATTAAAAGCAGTATCATTATTGGCAACATAAAGACTATCCGAGAAGGAATAATTCAGAGGCGATGTTTACTGTAAAGCCAAGCCTTCATTCATATGAATGTGGAGTGGTTTTGTGATTTGCCGGTTACTGTGCTCCCTTCGTCTTGTGAAGTCAGAGGTGTCAGAAGAACTTATTGATTGAGTCTGGGATCTGAGGACCACGGCAGTCCAGTTCTCTCATATACAACCTCCCTTCCCTCTCTGCTGTACTAGAATCAGGATTTCATTCCCAGTCCTCATTATTCACCTCTCTGACTCACTTTTTTTTTTTTATTTCAGATGCCCATTTGGGGATTCCTGACAAAACTATTGCAAGCATGACTCAATTGATTGGATTGCAACTAGCTCCGGATCTTCTGAGGGATAAAGAGTGGCTCCAATGGATAATTCACAAAGCAAATTGAACGAGGGGGAAAGAAATCAATGGTGTAACTCATCAGGAAAATAGTCAAACCTGGAAGAATTCATAGAATATTCGAATATGAGAGCTACGAGGAGTAATTGATCTATTATTGGAATATATCACAAAATCAACTACATTATCACATTCTTAACAATTGCAACCAACTGGATGCAAAATTCAATAGCATCTATCAAAGTATGACTACTCTAGTAGCGTCTCCTTTCTTAACCTTTGTTGTTCCACAACCCTTTTTTCGGATGAATAAAGTTTGAAAATGAATATATGATTAAAAAGATAAATAATATCCCATACTATAATAATAAACATGTCCAAATAATGTGCAAGGGATGAAGTTTGACTTTCCTAGGTAAAGACCGTAAAAAATCGAACTAAATAAAAAGTCCCATCTCTCTAGAACAATATGGCAAATTTCCCGTCTCTCTGGAACCATATGGCAAATTTCCCGTCTCTCTAGAATCATATCGCAAATTTCCCGTCTCTCTGGAACCATATGGCAAATTTCCCGTCTCTCTAGAACCATATGGCAAATTTACCGTCTCTCTACAACCATATGGCAAATTTCGCGTCTCTCTAGAACCATATGGCAAATTTCCCGTCTCTCTAGAATGTTTTTCCCCATTCCCAAAGACTGGTGACAGGCTAGGGTTGGACCCAATGGATGGCCACCTAGGGGTGGAGCCGATCCAGTTCACTAGACGACAACCAGCAGGGAGGGGTCAGACAATCAGTAAGTGGAAGTGAGAGGAGACGGATGTAACCGTACTGACAGGAGAATGTAACGGTGACCTGAGGGCCCAGGCGTGTGGTTGCCGGTGGAGTACGGTGGAGTACTCCCGGAACCATAGCCCCAATGGGGTACAGAGCCCTAAGTCAGGCAAACGCTCCAGGCAGACCTGAAAAATCTGCACAGTGAAAGGACCATCCAGGACCTCACTGACCGTAAAGTTCGGGACACATTCAAAAAATGTGATGCCACACAATGGAATATATTATCCAAAATATTTTATTTATTAATAGTCACAAACAATTAAAACAGGAGTGCACAACGTACACTCCTAATTCACATAATCATCAATAAGAGGACATTAGAACCTCGCCAACGTGGGGACCAAGACCGGACACTAAGTGTAAAGACTGTACCTGGGAGATCATCAGGCTAATCGCCACTCAAATAACCCATAAGGTTATGCCCAAGTACAACAAGTAAACTCCCTCCACCTAGCTACATCACCGGGTGTGTAAGGTATAATCACCCGGAATGCTCAAAGAGCCGAACCGGGTATATCATAATTTAAGGTACATACCGGAGGTCAAGGTAACAAGGGAGCCGGTCCAAGGTCCACGCCCGACGCGCGTTTCGGGTACCTTTTTCAGGGGCACCACACGTGCAAGTTCGGGACACAGTAGCAACGGGAGAACCGAGGAACAGGACCAGAGGAACCGACCCCACAGGGTCCAAGCTACCTGTTATATGGACTGAGACTGAAAGACAACCAGGAGGGGACCCCCAGATGCTCCAAGCCACGGGGACACCAACCAGAGACAGGTGCAGGGGAAAGAAGTCACCAGGTCACCACACCAGCACTGGACCTAAGGCGACTAGTGGTGAGGACCAGCCTTCATCGGGTTGCCAGCCTTTACAACACCGTGAGTAAAGAAACCAGTTGCACTGCAATCCCTTCTGTGGCCTACATTCTTTCCGCACCCAACAACATCATCTATTCCCTGGGACCTGGCGCTACTTGCAGAGGGCCCAATATCCAGGCTGCCACTAACACCAGCTTCAGTGAGAAACTGTGCAGCGGCGGCTCCACTAAAATAGCCGCAACCCGCAAGTGGCATCACAACAAAAACTTTCTTATCAATCCCCTGTAAATACCTCCTTTAAAAAGCGACCCCAGGGTCACGAAACCTGGCAACAGCCACCCTGTGAACTGTCCCAACGTAACCAGGCCGGGGACCGAGTACCCCATAGCCCTGGGGTGAGACAGTTATTGTAGTCCAGCCGGGCTAATTTGGTTCCAAAGGCTGAAGGCTAGAGACTTTAGACAGATTAGCTCGTCATAGAATCATAGAATGGTAGAGTTGGAAGGGACCTTAAGGGTCATCGGGTCCAACCCCCTGAGAGTGCAGGTTTTCCTAAATAATCCTATTTATTTGTTTATCCAGCTTGATGGAGAGCTCACCACCTCGCAGCCTGTTCCACTCCATGACTGTGTCGCGGGCGGAGGAGGGGACGCCGCGCTCTCCCACTGCTGCTCGGGTCCGGCTGCCGCGGCTGCTGCGGCCTGCTGCTGCTCGGTGGCTCGAGCGGTGGGCCGGATCCCGGGGACTCTAGTGGCGCTCCTCGCCCGTGAGTGAAAGGGGGTTGTTTTTGGGTGTGGGGGTTGTTTATTGTCCGTGACGCCACCCACAGTTGTGGTGATTTGTTAGCACCACCGCTGCTCCTTATGGGGTTCCCGGGAAGGATGGTATGGAGCAGCCAGTTGTTGTGTTGCCCCTCCGTGGGTAGGGGTTGGTGATCCCGGGGCCCAGTGAAGAGGTGGGGGATGCAGGGACGCGGGGGCAGCGCCGTGCCTTGTGGCACTGTGGTACTCACTCAGCCTGAGACGTTGACACAGTTTTTCGGTAAACCACACGGCTGGAAAGACGGTTCCCATGGACGGCTGCACTTGCTTTCCCAGTAGGTGACGGTGATGTCCCTTTGACCTGCACCCTATGTTTCGTTGTTGGTAGCGATGGGTTCCCACCGGTAACCCGCTCCCCGACTTGGATATGTGCCGGAGGAGCCCTACTTTGCCCGCAGATGCTGGCCCTGAGAGACTGGTGCCCTGGCGGTGGCGGTGTCTCTCCGTTACGGTCGGACTGTTGCCTTCAATCGGCACTTGGCTGTTTGGAGACAGACGTCCCCTTCACTGACGGATTTGGCAAATTATGGCGACTCCTAGCCTTGCCGGGGTCCGAGAGGCCCCTGCCCTGGTGCTGACTGTTCTTCGTATACTGCTCCAGACCGCTGGGCCACTACCCGTCCACGGTCCTTCCAGCAACCTCCGAGCAGTCCCCCTCCAGACTGTCACCGCCGTTGCTGACCTTGCTGACTCTGTCCTGCACACAGCTGGACTACTTCAGGCGTTACTACTCTTACTCTCTCTCTTTTCTTCTTTGCTCCACTACTACTTCACTTTCACTTCACTTAGCTCCTCTACCACTCCACTGTTTACTCCTTCTCTTCCCTCACTTGACTGCCTGGTTCCTCCCGCCTCCAGGGCTGTGTACTACTCGGTGGGCGGAGCCAACCGCCTGGCCCACCCCCTGGTGTGAACATCAGCCCCTGGAGGAAGGCAACAAGGATTTTGGTAGCTTTGGTGTTCCTAACTGGGATGTAGGGTGTGGTGGTGTAATGACCTGTGACCCCTGGTTTGCCCAGGGCGTCACAACTGCCCTCACTGTCAGAACGTTTTTCCTATTTTCTGTGCAGGACAGAGTTGGAGTAGTTTAGTATTGAACTTGGCACCACTTGACGGGTCCATATTAGTAATGGCTCAGCTGTATGTCAGACACAGTCCAGAAGATGCAATCACATTGTCAAGAGAGTGTGAAATACAGAATTAAAGACCGGTCACTTGCCATGAATATGAAATTCTTTCCCTGGTGTAACTGTCACTTTTTCTGTGAATTCTGCATTGTTTTTCTTTTATTTCTACGCCTATCCCAAGATATGGCGCTCTCTTCCCTGTATTTCAATATAGTCTTTTTATTAAAGAGGGTGTGGTCATCAGCTTTTTTTCTATGGGATTCTTTTTGATGACCCCACCCAGTTGGATAAAAAGACTAGATTTATATACATGGAAGAAAGGGTCATATCTCAGGAACAGAGAGGTGCAGGAACACAAAATAAAAAATGTGAGATTAAGGAGAACGGTTAAAAATGCTGGAAGAGTCAGTAAGCGCAAATAGGGTCTTATCCTAAAGCACTGCCAGCAATGGTGCTGTAAGGGTAGACTCACCAGGTGTGGTTGTGAGAGTGACAACCACTGTAATGGTGTGAATATGGCCGCAGCAGATACCACGCAGTTCAAATTTGGAGAGAAAAGGGTTAATAGACCGCGCTGCGTAGAAAAGAGGATCCATGTAGAAGGAATGATTTTATTTGTCTACGCGTTTCAAAGCCTTATGGCTTCTTCCTCAGGGCAAATCATACGCAATCATATACAATATGATTTGTCCTGAGGAAGAACCCATACAGCTTTGAAACGCGTAGACAAACATAATCATTCCTTCTACATGGACCCTCTTTTCTACGACAGCGCGGTCTATTAACCCTTTTCTCTTCAAGATTGAGGAGAAGGCCAGCATTGACAGCAGGTAAAGAAATATTTATACCAAATGACAGGTCCTCCTTAAAATGTCAGCAGATCTGATGGCAGAGGATACAGGGGGCATATGTCAATGCAGTACATTATTGAACTGTGTACCTCCTGAGCCCCATAGCACGGACCACCTTTATGTCAGCTACAATGATGGTCTTAGATATTGAAATACCCTTTTTCGTCAGAAGGAGGAAAATATGTGTTGCATAGCACCACAGAATCAGTGGTGATATATATGTATAAATAAAATAAATAAAGAAATGTAATAATAATAATAATAATAATAATAAAAAGATAATAATAATACTGTAAAAATAAAAAATATATATTCCAGACCTCAATCACAATTGCTGCCCCGCATCTATAGCTCAAGGTACGACCTACAAAAGTTACATTCCCCAATCCTCCTCTTATGGTCTTGCACGCTCTTTATTTATTTATTTATTTTTAAAATGCATATGTTGCTTTGTTTAATACCAACAGTATTTCAGAGTGCAACTGTCTTTTTTGCCATTATGTCATGTTCAGGTTTGCACCTGTTCAGACTGCATTTTGGGAGTGCCGTCAGTCTTTTTGTCTAGATCATGGAGTCATGCTCTCTGAACTCTCCCCCATTAACCACAGGTGACTTTATTCTTCAGTAGCAGCTTCCTATTCTCCCATACACATGGAGGTTTGTAACCCAGAGAGAAGCTTCAGTTTAGTGTAGGTTCCCAGTATATAAGATATGCCTTGACGTGGCTACTGGGCAGATATAGAAATAGCCATTTTCGTATGCTAAATATCTCAATTTTTCTTAGAATTTCTCACGCAGTGATGAATTACTATATTCTTACATTCATTGTTTGCATGCTTTAGCATTTCAGAGTGCAACTGTCTTTTTTGTTATGATGTCATGTTCAGTTTTGCACCTGTTCAGACTACATTTTGGGAGTGCCGTCAGTCTTTTTGTCTAGATTATGGAGTCATGCTCTCTGACTGTGCACCTCTCCCCCATCAGCCACAGGTGATTTTATTCTCTAGTAGCAGGTTCCTACTTGCCCATACACATGGAGGTTTGTAAGCCAGAGAAAGGCTTCAGTTTGGAGTAGGTTCCCAGTATACGAGATATGCCTTGAAGTGGCTACTGGGCTGATATAGAAATGGCCATTTTCGTATGCTAAATAACTCAATTTTTCCTAGATTTTCTTTAGCAGTAATGCATATCTATATTCTTACATTCATGGTTTGCATGCTTTAGCATTTCAGAGTGCAACTGTCTTTTTTGTTATTATGTCATGTTCAGTTTTGCTCCTGTTCAGACTGCATTCTGCGAGTGCATTGTTTAATACCATTACCCTTGTGTTAGCATACTTCTGAAAATATATTTCCCTCCCGCAGTGCTAATGATGGAAGACAGATGGCATGTTTAATTCTCGCCGTTGTCTGTTGTCTTCCTAAACAGTGATAACAATTGTCTGACAGGGGCCAAAAAAAAAAACAAAAAAAAAAAAATACCATCGGACGGGAACTGAAGCCGCGAAAGGAAAGGAACGTATATTTTCCTATCTCACCGAAAAAAAAACCTCCTTCACGTTTTCTACTAATAAGGTCACGGAGGGAGAACAAAAACTGTTCAATTATTAATTGACAATATCATTATGTGTCATAGCAGTGTGTCTGAAAGAGCCGGGGTAGCTGGTCTGTGCAGTGTAGGCTGCCTCCGCACAATAGCGCAGTTTTGATTAAATATTGATGTACACTAATTGGCTACAGGGTCTGAGGATGGTGCAAGCTTTGTAGGGATCATTTGTATTCCTGCTTTGGAAAAAGGAAAAAACAAAACCAGCATTTTCACATTTCAATCACCTACCTGCTCATTTTCCTACCCTCAATCTTTCCCCCAATTGCTTTATTCCCAAGTGTGTTCATATTAACATAGCGTTAACCTTGCCATATTTCCTAAAGCACTCAGAATCTGCTGACATCCCTGTACTATTAGGGAAACCAAGAATAGCTTCCTTTCACATCGAAACAGCACCATGTCTTTGTTAATTGCCCTCCTTCCCCTTTTAACCCGGCCTACTGCCTTTCGCGTAGAGCTACGAGAGGAGCGGAATACAAGTAATTTCTCCATCAGCCATTAACCTGACAATGGAAGTAAACAACTCATGAATGACAAATGTAGGGAACGCGGGACATATAGTCAATAAGATACTGCAAAAGACGGTGAGATGGTGTAATGTACTGCACCTTAAAGGGGGATTACCAACTTTCAACCCCAACTGGCAATGGGGCTCCAATGGGGAATGTCAGAGCACTGCACCACCTTTCCCTTAAGGCTGCTTTACACGCAGCGATGTCGCTCGTGAAAGCACCCGCCCCCGTCGTTTGTGCGTCACAGGCAAATCGCTGCCCGTGGCGGACAAAATCGCTAGTACCCGTCACACCAACTTACCTGCTTAGCGACGTCACTGTGGGCGACAAACAACCTCTTTTTTAAGGGGGAGGTTCGTTCCCCATCACAGCGACGTCACACAGCGGCCCACCAATAGAAGTGGAGGGGCGGAGACCAGCCGCATTAACGACACGGCCACCTCGTTGCCGGCAGGACGCAGGTACGTTGTTGTTCGTCATTCTGTCGTTCACGTAGCGATGTGTGCTGCCTCAGGAACGACGAACAACCTGCGTCCTGCACCAGCAACGATATTTGGGAAATGAACGACGTGTCAACGATCAACGATTAGCTGAGTAATTTTGATCGTTAACACTTGCTCATAGGTGACACACGCAACAACGTCGCTAACGACGCCGGATGTGCGTTACGAATTCCATGACCCCGACGACATATCGTTAGCGATATCGTTGCGTGTAAAGCCCCCTTTAGTAATATATCTGGAGCATCAGTTAAGAAACTGGTGGCGTTAACCTTATTAAAGCACACCAACCACCAGGATTTTCCTATATAACCTATAGCCAGTGCTATAGAAAAGATCTCCAGATTCCAAATGCTTAAAATCAACTTCTTTTATTCCAAAAATTAAAATCCAAAGTACAGGACTTGATCCAAAATATTAAGAGCAATTAGAAATACAACGCGTTTCAGGCAAGATGTCCTTTGTCAGAGCATATCACCTATACAGGTGAGATGGTTAAAACTTTTTCTTCACTATTATAGCCAGTGCTATACTGCTGCTATCATACTGACTCTATACATATCTTTAGTTGTCAGCTAGGATGTATAGGTTTTGAAACACAAGCAAGTAAAGTTTGTAAAATGAGCAGCTTTTTGAATGACAACAGCTGCCGATCAGCTGATAGCTGAGGTGGGTTTTGATAGTGATTCCCGCCCCCCTGTCTGTTGTTCCTACCCCTTTAATTTATACTAATTATATTATAGAATTGTTTTACTAAATCACTAGAAGAACCTGTGCTGATGTCATACCCATGTGACCAGAAGGGGTAGGGCCTCAGCCAACAGAAAAAGAATGTTGCTTCCTGGTATCAGCTATGTTGGCTATATTATACCCTGGTGAACTAATATAAGATGCACTAGGATTGTAAGATGGACCCTCATTTTAATGTAGCGCCCTTGAAGCCATCAGGGAGCTACAAGGTACTGCATCCCCATCAGGATGCAGGGCCTACCCCCAGGGACCCAGAAGACTAGTGCCGGTAACAACAAAAACATCCCCGTTAATCAATGTGTTACCCCAAATTTGCCATAGACTGGTACCAGACTAGGGTTGGACCAATGGATGGCCACTTAGAGGTGGAGCCAATCCAGTCCACTAGATGACCAAGTGGGAGGGGAAGACAGTGGACAGTCAGAGTTAGTTAGTCGGTGACAGAGGAAGTGAGCGGATGCACCGACAGGAGCGTGACTGTGACCTGAAGGCCCAGGTGGTTGGTTGCCGGGGGAGTACGGTGGCGTACTCTTGGAACCACAGCACCGATGGGGTACAGAATCCTAGGTCAGGCAAACACTACAAGCAGACCTGATAAAATCTGCACAGTGAAGAAACCATCAAGGACCTCACTGACCTTGAAGTTTGGTACTCAGTAGCAACGGGAGAACCAGGGAACAGGACCAGAGACTCCAACTTCACAGGGTTCATGCTACCGTCATATGGACTGCCGTTAAGAGACAACCAGGAGGCGAACCCAGCCACTCCAAGCCACGGGGACCCACCAACCAAAGACAGGTGCAGGAGAAAGAAGTCAACAGGTCACTAAAAAGGCACTGTAACTAAGGGGACCTGTGGTCAGCACCAGCCTTCCTCGGGTGACGAGTTTACATCTTGCTGTGAGTAAGGGAACCAGTTGTACTGCAACCCCTTGTGTGGCCTGCCTTCTTTCAACACCCATCTACATCACCTATCCTCTGGGGCCTGGCCCTGCTTGTGGAGGGCCTAACATCCGGGCTGCCACTAACACCAGCCCCAGCAGTGAGAACTGTGCAGCGACGGCTCCATCTACATAGCCGCAACCCGCAAGTGGCGTCACGTGATAAACTTTCATCTAATTCCCCTGTAAATACACCCCTTTTAAAAAGCACCCAGGGCACGGAACTGGGCAACGGCCATGAAGTGACATTCTCCCAGTTATAAACCGCCCGGGACCGAGTACCCCATAACCCTGGGCGACACATTAAAACTTATTTTTTTCTTTTTTTCCTCCTCTAAATTTGGGGTTCATTTATAATCCGGTGCGTCTTATAATACGGTAATTTTTTTAGTATAATATTACTTCTGTATACGCACTGTACATGCAAATATATTCACAATCGAAGCACATTCGGGCTTGTTTCTGTTCCCAAGTCTCCTGGTTGTGACTGTGGTCTAAATTGCTTGCATCTGCATATCACAAGTCAAGATGCTATGATGGTTTCAATTGAATACAAAATTATTTTATTACATTGATATTGATTTTTTATTAACACAAAGTAAAAGCAACCAACATCTAATTCATCAGAGGTCTGTGATTCATAATTCATTCCGGTGTCCCTCTGAGGAAGGACCTCTCCTTCATTTGTTAGACAATTAGGCTGTGTTCACACACTGCGTTTTTTACCTGCGTTTTGGGTCCGTTTTTGGTCCGTTTTTGCTGCAGAAATTTCTTGAGAAATTCTTGTAACCTTTCTGCAGACATTCCCCAGCAAAACCTATGGCAAAAAAAATTAGCTGTGCACACACTGCGTTTTTTTCTTAAGAAAATTCTTTCAGTAGATTTTCTTAAGAAAAAGAATGAGCATGTCACTTCTTTTCTGCAGCTAACTGCGTTTTTTGCCATAGATAATTGGCACAATAACGCAGGGAGCAACCAGCGGTAAAAACGCACCAAAAACGGACCTAAAACGGACCTAAAACGGACCAAAAACGCACCGAAAACGCGGCAAAAACGCAGGTGCGTTTTTGGTGCGTTTTTTAACACAGGTGCACTCTTAAGAAATTTCTTAAGAAATTTCTTAAGAAAAATCATTTTTCTAGTGTGAACATAGCCTTAGAATTACAGCCTAGGCATCAAATAAAATGTTTAGCTTTTATATAAATGCGAAGATTTCACTGTGACACTTGAATGCTTCTCACCTCAACTGAGCTCTTATCAAATCAACAATATTGTTAACATAGATAGATATTTACAGCCATTAGCAATTACAATACTCTGTCAAAGGGAAATCCAAATCTCAAAGAGCATCCAAGCAGAAGACAGTGCCAAAAGTTGTCATCAGTGGAGGTCAAGGTGGTTAAATCCTGATCAAAAGTACCATAAAAGACTGTGAAATGTCAAACCCCTTCAAAACATAGTTGGATATGTTTACCAATAGATTGTAGCCATGGACTGTCACGATTCTTCTGTGCAGAGCATCTTGCACTGGAGATGCTCCGCTGTGTTTTCTGGATTGTTGAGCTGGCAGGTTGATTTACTGTGCAGGATTCCATTCTGGTTTTGGGAGATGTATGCTCAGGTGTTTCATCTTTCGGGTAATTGCCCTGTTTCTTTACTGAGCATGCTCACCCAGAACCTTGCCAGTTGTACATTCTGGTTTGGTAGTTGTGCTATTAGCCTGTATCTTTGCTTTGTTCTGATCTCTGTTTTCTGACTCCAGACTGTTGCTTGACTTCTCTTTTCCTGCTCCCTGTTCCTGTCGTAACTTCTTGGTTTTTCACCCCGGACCGTTATCTGACTATGTCTCAGTTTTCTCCCTGAAGTTATTACGTGTCTTCCTGGAATACTGACCTTAGATCTTGACCTGACTATGCCTGAATTCTCCCTGTGTCCATACGTGTCCTCCTGTACGAGACCCCGGCTTTCCTGACTACTCTGTACTACCCGTAAGTAGTGGCTTGCATTACATGGATCACTATAGTGTGAATTTAGGTAAGTTCAAAAGAGACCGGTATGCATATAAAGGTCTACAAATGCAAGTGTAGTGTGTGTCTCTATCCTCTAGTGAGTCTGGGACCAGTCTCTGGAAGAAGCTGAGTTGTCGTGACAATTGCAGCAGTGGTGCTTTGCTGCATTGAAAGAGTTTGGAGTGTTTTCCTTATCATGTCTATTTTTCCCATGTATCTCCCTTCCCTTATCTTGTGCTATTGTACAGGTGAGACTAGTGTTCTCGTCAGCCTTTTTACTAGCCAGGGTAAGTTCTTAACAAGCTAGGGCTTAGGCATGTGATTGGCGATGACGGGAAGGACTCTTATAGGGACATTAGGGAGTGCAGGGAACAGACTGAGTGCAGGAGGTGACCTCACTTTCCTCTCCCTAGCACCAAGGTTTGCCATTGTATCGTGTCTCTAATGTACCCTGTGTGTTAAAGATCTCTTGTATTTGCCAGAATCCCGGTAGTCACTACTTCACAAGATCTTATTGAATGAGTCATGTTGAAAATGTTTACTGATATAAATCATGTAATTTGTTCAGAATGACTCCTATAGGGACAGTAGGGAGCGCAGAGAACAATCTGAGTGCAGTAGGTGACCTCGCTCCCCTATCTCTAGCGCCAGAGCCCACCATTGTATCATGTCTCCGGTGTACACTGTGTGTTGCGGCTGTTTCCTTGGGTTCTTTTGTATGTGGCCTAATCCCGGTAGTTACTGCATCACAGGATGTCATTGAATGAGTCATGTTGAAAATGTTAACTGATATACATTTTGTAATTTGTCCAGAGTGATATGATGGATCAATGGTCGATGGAAACCAACGCCATCACGCAAAGGAGAGCTGGATTCCAAATCACCCTGAAAATCAAAGTAAAAAAACTGAAATCACAGGTGGATCCAATCTGTGTGAATCTCATCATGGAAACTCTTAATTTTACTCTGTTTTGTATATGCACCCTCTATAACTGCAAGCTCTGCCAACCATGTCTAAGCATTATCCTGATGAGACGGAGCATGATCCTGTGGATCTTCTCCGAGACCTGGATAAGGGCATTGGTTAGCTCCTAGATAGTCTGTGCAGCTATTTGATGTTGTCAGAAGGACTAATACATAATGTCTCAAAAGTTCTTATAGGATTCAGGCCTGCAGAATATGAAAATCAGTCAATGGCATCAACAACTTCATCATCCAAGAATTGCCTATACACTAACCATATGATGTTGGACATTGCCCTCACATGTGCTTAGTGTGAACCTGCCCTTATTAGTGAAGAGAACGAGGCACTGGTGGCAGAGTTGCCAATTCTGCTTTTTGGCAAATGCCAATCAAGCTACACGGTGCTGAGCACATAACCAACTACAGAATGTTACACTTTCATGTTATCCTAATGGAGTTTCTGTCAGTTTGGGCAGAAACATATATACCCGTAACTCATTGAAGCTCATTTTGGGCTCTGCAAGTCTTCTATTCTTCCTCACACAACTGAGCATATAGCATTCCTCCTGTTGGGTTGATGCCCTTCCGCGGCTTTACTCATATCATATGCCGTTCCTCATATTTGCTTCATGTTTTTCAGACCTTTTTGAGATGGCATGTATGGGTATGTCATCGTGGTGAAGATGGAATATCTGTACAACCTGATTAGGCAGCAAATACCACCTCATGCTATCAGTAGGGACAAGGACACTAGTAGGAATGAGCTAACCCAAACAGTAACGCTCTCAGAACAAAGCTCCACAGGATTCAATGGGCGTCGTGGGACATTACACTATTACTTCAGAAATTTCAGGATTTGTTTTCAAATAATAAATTGGTGAAAGAGGGAGTGTGAGGGAGACTTTATTCGAATAAAATATTTTTTCTTGTAGGTGTGTGTGTGTGTTTTTAACTCTATAATTGTCGGGATAGTAATGGGAGTGTCTAATAGACACCTCTCCATTACTAACCCCTTGGCTTGATGCCAGCTGTCAATTCACAGCTGACATCAACCCCAAAAGTATTACCCCAATTGACACCGCACCAGGGCAATAGGGAAGAGCCCGCGAAAGCACCAGAATTGGTGGATGTAATGGATGCGCTACTTTTAGGGTAGCTACGGGCTGCTATTTTTAGGCTGTGTACTGTCAAATAACCATGTGCCTTCACAGCTTGTTATACCAACCCCGAGTTGTCTGCTTTACCTTGGCTGGTTATCAAAAATAGGGTGGACACCACCCTGTTTTTTTCTTTAAATTATTTAAATAAATAAGTTTAAAAGATGCCAGGGGATCCGCTTTGTTTTTGATAACCAGCCAAGGTAAAGCAGACAGCTGAGGGTTGCAGCCCACAGCTGTCTGCTTTACCTGCACTGTTTATCCAAAATAGGCAGGACCTCCTTTTTTAATTTATTCCCTATCCACATTTGTTTGCAGGGCAATTGCCCCCATTTTGTTTCCCTTTGCAGCGCCCTACCCTTAATACCTTACCATGACCATTTTACAGCACCAACGTTTGGGTCCCCACTGACTTATGGTGTTCGGGGTCAAGTTTGGGTCCCAAAGTGAACTTATAACTAATAAGCAGTAAAAGAAAAAATACCAGGCACTCACTAGAGCTTGTGACTCGCCCACCCCAGGGCTATGGGACACTCGGTGCCGGGCCGGACTAGTCCGGTGGTAGTCAGTGGTGGCTGGGCCCGGCTCCGTGGCCCTGGTGGGTGTCAGTACTATATGTGGCTTGTTGAATAAAGTTTGTGTTCGTGACGCCACCTGTGGTATGCGGCTATTAAGCCGCCGCTGCTGTGTGATGCCTCCGGGATGATGTTATGGCAGCAATGGTAGTACTGCTCCCCACAGGTGGAGCAATGCCCGGGGCACAGTTGGTGCTTGTAAATGTCTATGCAGATGAAATAACTGAGGCAACTTCAGAGGTGCAGTTCAAGTTCTTTTACTCACAGTTCTTGTCAGGGCAGGCAGAACCCTTGGACTGCTGGGACCGCTGTCAGGGACCTCCGTCTTCTGGGTGATTCAGAGTGTGAAATCCGGTACCCTCTCTCTTAGTGTCTCTTTCTCTGCTGTCTTCACTAGCCTTGCCTTTGTTAAGATGGACTTGGCTTGGCCTCCATTACAGCCTCCAGGCTGGGGGGTCACCTGTCGGCTGATTACCCCTTTTCTGAAGGGCTGCTCTGGGTTCTGGCCCTGGGAGCTTACAACGTCCCTGGGCCTCGGTTTTTACTGTTTGGAGATTGTCTTTTCACTCCTCCAGTCTCTAGGGACCGTCCCCTGTCGCAGCTAATCACTCCACCGATGTCACTGTGGACCAGGCCACCGCAGCCTGCAGCTACTCGTAGCGCCTCTGGGCCCTCGGCTTCGGTACCCAACAAGGACAGCTCGTGGTACCTACAGGACTACCCGCGGCCCTGTGACCCTTTCTTTCCTTCTCTTCTTTCTCCTCCTTGCCTGCCTCAGCAGGCCTCCTCCTCCCTCCTTTCTCTCGTTCTTCTCCTCCAACTACATGCTGCTTCTCTCACTCCCTGAGGTAAACTGAAACTAACTTGACCTTCCTTTCTCTATCTGCTCTCTGGTGGCTCCTCCCACCTCCCCAGTTGCTAAGCTACCACCCTATGGGAGCAGGGATGGGTCTTACAGCCCCTCTCAGCATGCAGCATGGGAGGGTTGCCTGCCACTTTCCCTGGTCCTGTGTGTCCCTAGCAATGGGTGTAGTGTGGATTTACCAGGGGACCGGAGTTCACTCTCTTCCTCTCCCAGAATGGGGCATCACACCGCTGATGGGGTGCAATGACCTGTGGCGACGGAAGCCTCAGGGGCGCCACACTCCCCCACAGCAAATCCCAGCACGTCCTCGGGCTGAAAAACAACAAAAACATGTGGAGAAACTGCAAAATTTTTGTTATGCAAAACATAAAACAATAAAACATTTCTTCCCTTTATGGGAGGCACATATCAGTGAACGTTGCGAACTTCTTATAAAGAAAACTCTAAGTGTGCACTTCCAGTCCATTGCACGGTTTGGCAAATCCCCCATAATTCTGGTAGGGGGCACAACAGGTGCAACTAATTACATTTTTGGCTACAACAAGTCCAGTAGCCCGGCAGTTCGTTTCTTTCAATCAAACAAAATGACACAATCAACCAGCCATTAAGTCCAATGGCCTGGTTACATAGGACACATAAACAACATACCAGCCACTAAGTCCAGTGGCCTGGTATGACATGCCACATACACTTCCACCGGGGCCCACATTCCAGTTCAGTGGCCCGGTAGCACATAACATGGGGGGTGACGTCTTCAAAAAGAATAAGGGGCAAAACACAGCAGGAAAGGGTGTCGTCTTCGAAAAGAATGAGGGGCAAACAGGGGCTATTTACAGTTCAGCAGCTCTTCATCTTTACTCTTCATTGCAGGGGTCCTTCTTTGGCAGGGCCCTGGGCAGCATGTAGGCCATGGAGATCCTGGTCTGCGTTTCTTGCGTGGCTGTCACAGGACCTCTGCTCAGTTCTGTGACCTGGGTCTGCCTTGAGGTAGTGCTGCGGCTGCTGCTGACAGGAGAGACGCCGCACGCTGGCATAGTGCGGCGCCACTCCGGTTCTTCTGAGGCTGTCTCCTCCCGGGCCTCCCGCTCCTGCTGGTACTCCTGCACCAATCTCCGGCAGGTCAGCTCGTTTGCCAGTGCGGTTTCCTTGGGGCGCAGGGGCTTTTGCAGTCCCCTACTCTCTATGGGCGCTGCGTCCCAGTGCACTCCCGGGGATGTCGCTCCCAGGAGACTCACAGGGGGACTCGGTAGGGGGCCCACTAGCTGGTCGGGGTCCACCCCTCCCCAGGCTCCGTCTGCGGGGGTTTCGGGCAGGCCTCCGGTGCCCCACCGAGCATTTGCGGGGCTGGCGGGGAAGGCCTGCGGGACAGTGGAGGGACAGGGCGGTGGCGCTTGGTGGGTCAGTGGGTCCGGACGGGTCGGGGCTTCACATTGCTCACCCGGTCGCTGCTCCGCGGCCTCCATCCTGTGGCCCACACTCTCCGGCACCATCGGTGTTTCACTCCGCCGGTCCACCTCTGCTTGCAGGTTACGCAGTCTCCGAGCCAGGATTCGCATTTCCTCCCGGAGCAGGTCCAGCTCGGGATCCATCTTCCCGGTCCCAGGTGTACACTCCTGCAGCCTCTCTGCCATGCTGCCGACCTGGGGAACGCTTGCTGGATTACTGCTCGGGTGCTCGACCACGCCACTCGGCTTCTCCCTTTCCCTTCTCGGCGGCGGGGCCGGAGGCTGCACTTGCATCTGGCGCCAGACTGGCGCCCAGCCCACCACGACCGGCATCACTCCGCTTGCGATAAGGTACATTTTCATTGTCTGCTGGTCTGGCTTTTTTAAACTCTGTCTGCCAGCCGGCCAGCTTATTTGGTCACCACTTCTTTTTCTTCCGCTTTCTATGGCGGGCACCGCTTCGCGCGCTTTTCTTGGACAAGGGGGCGGGGCTTCTCTTCGCGCCCTTTCTTCTTGCACGCCCCCCTTCTTCCCGCTCTCAGCAGCGCTAATGGCGGCGGTTTCTCAGTAAAGTACACAGTCTGTCACACGGTTCTCCAGGCGCACAGTACCCGGTGTGACCGGGCACGAAATCCTGTTCGTGACGCCAAAAGTTGACTCGCCCACCCCAGGGCTATGGGACACTCGGTGCCGGGCCGGACTAGTCCGGTGGTAGTCAGTGGTGGCTGGGCCCGGCTCCGTGGCCCTGGTGGGTGTCAGTACTATATGTGGCTTGTTGAATAAAGTTTGTGTTCGTGACGCCACCTGTGGTATGCGGCTATTAAGCCGCCGCTGCTGTGTGATGCCTCCGGGATGATGTTATGGCAGCAATGGTAGTACTGCTCCCCACAGGTGGAGCAATGCCCGGGGCACAGTTGGTGCTTGTAAATGTCTATGCAGATGAAATAACTGAGGCAACTTCAGAGGTGCAGTTCAAGTTCTTTTACTCACAGTTCTTGTCAGGGCAGGCAGAACCCTTGGACTGCTGGGACCGCTGTCAGGGACCTCCGTCTTCTGGGTGATTCAGAGTGTGAAATCCGGTACCCTCTCTCTTAGTGTCTCTTTCTCTGCTGTCTTCACTAGCCTTGCCTTTGTTAAGATGGACTTGGCTTGGCCTCCATTACAGCCTCCAGGCTGGGGGGTCACCTGTCGGCTGATTACCCCTTTTCTGAAGGGCTGCTCTGGGTTCTGGCCCTGGGAGCTTACAACGTCCCTGGGCCTCGGTTTTTACTGTTTGGAGATTGTCTTTTCACTCCTCCAGTCTCTAGGGACCGTCCCCTGTCGCAGCTAATCACTCCACCGATGTCACTGTGGACCAGGCCACCGCAGCCTGCAGCTACTCGTAGCGCCTCTGGGCCCTCGGCTTCGGTACCCAACAAGGACAGCTCGTGGTACCTACAGGACTACCCGCGGCCCTGTGACCCTTTCTTTCCTTCTCTTCTTTCTCCTCCTTGCCTGCCTCAGCAGGCCTCCTCCTCCCTCCTTTCTCTCGTTCTTCTCCTCCAACTACATGCTGCTTCTCTCACTCCCTGAGGTAAACTGAAACTAACTTGACCTTCCTTTCTCTATCTGCTCTCTGGTGGCTCCTCCCACCTCCCCAGTTGCTAAGCTACCACCCTATGGGAGCAGGGATGGGTCTTACAGCCCCTCTCAGCATGCAGCATGGGAGGGTTGCCTGCCACTTTCCCTGGTCCTGTGTGTCCCTAGCAATGGGTGTAGTGTGGATTTACCAGGGGACCGGAGTTCACTCTCTTCCTCTCCCAGAATGGGGCATCACACCGCTGATGGGGTGCAATGACCTGTGGCGACGGAAGCCTCAGGGGCGCCACACTTGCTTGTGCAGTTCAGTGATTTATTTAATCATTAGGGCTTTCATGTGCAAAAGGGCTGGTGGGGAGGGAGAGGACGCAGGCACGTCCACCGATGACGGCCGTTTCGCACCCGTATGGTGCTTCAGCTGGTCTCAGCTGGTCCCAGCTGAAGCACCATACGGGTTCGAAACGGCCGTCGGCGGCGGACGTGCCTGCGTCCTCTCCCTCCCCACCAGCCCTTTTGCACATGAAAGCCCTAATGATTAAATAAATCAATGAACTGCACAAGCAAGCTCTGGTGAGTGCCTGGTATTTTTTCTTTTACTGCTTACATGTCATAAATCTGGCTGCACCAGTGGCACCGCAGAGCAAGGCTTTTTCGGCCGATATCAAGGAGCTTTTTTCCTTCCGCTATACTGGATGTGGATCAGTGCCCTGGATTCTCTTCATTGCACGAACTTATAACTAAAGTCCAGCCTAACCTAGAGAACCCAAAATTCCAGAGGTCCGCTCATCCCTAGACATTAGTAAGATGCAAAACTAGAGAACAATAAGTCAGGAAGAAAAAGAAGAGTAATTTTCTGAATCCACCATCCACTATCATTCCTCCCTTCTTTTCTTCCTCCCTTCTATCCATCCTAAATTCATTCCTTCCCTTCTATCCTTCTTTCCCTTCTATCCTTTCTTCCCTTCTATCCTTCCTCCATTCTATCCTTCCTACGCTTTATCCTTCCTGCCCTTTTATCCTTCCTGCCCTCTATTCTTCCTACTTTCTATCCTTTCTCCCTTGTATCCTTCCTTCATTTCTTCCTTCCTCCCTTCTGTCCTTCCTCCCTTCTATCCTTTCTCCCTTCTATCCTTCCGTCCTTCCATTATTCCTCCTCTTCATGACATGTGATCTAATGGGTATGTCATGGATCGTGTTACTGTAATCCCCGCCGGCTCCCATGGGCAGCTGGCAGTAATTCCTGCACATGTCAGCTGATTTGAACAACTGACATGTGTGCCTCCCAGGCACGAGTATATCCACGATCCACACACGGCTATTAGCCCAAAACATAGCATCTGCGCAAAAATGGTACGATCAAAACTGAGCTTGAGACGCAAAAAATAAGCCATCCCGAAAAATGAGAACGCTATGGGTTTCGGAAACTGGCGCAAAAAGTGCGCCACTTTTTTTGGACAAGCTTGTGAATTTTTTTAACACCTTAGTTAAAAGTAAACTTATACATGTTTGGTGTCTACAAATTCGTACTAACCTGAGGCACCAGACCGACACATCAGTTTTACCATATAATGAACACGGTGAATAAAATATCCCAAACACAATTGTGCGATTGCACTTTTTTTTGCAACTTTTCCACACTTGGAATTTTTTTGCCGTTTTCCAGTACACTATATGGTAAAAGTCATGGTTTCATTTAAAAGTACAGCTCATCCCTTAAAAAATAAGCCCTCATATGGCAAGATTGATGGAAAAATAAAAACGTTTCTACTATTGGAAGAAGGAAACCAAAAAAAAAATAAAAATGGAAAAACGAAAAATTGCCCGGGGGTAAAGGAGCTAATGGCTTTAGTATTTGCACCATGTATAGAGTTTGCACCACTTTTTCACTTGTCTTTTTAAATTTTTCCTCAACAACTTTAAATATCCAGATGTTTTATACAGACTAACAAAATGCAACTTTTACCAAATGTCCCCTTTTTTTGTCACATCTCACTCCATTCTTCCCCCGTGAAACAAGGTCTCTGGCACATTTTGTGTTTTTTTTTCAAAAAATTAGCAACTCTTGGTTCTGAAAAGTTTCCAAAACTGTAAAAAGAGTATTTTTAATTTCACAGCTAACTCATGAACCACGTTAGCCGCCTTTTTGAAAGATTTGTCACAAAAATCTTCAGCGAATATCACACCAAAAAAAAAAAAGAAAAGTGACTTGAATAAATTGCAAATGATAAATTGGGATCATAGTCTCCGGTGAGCGTGACTCGCACCCCTAGAGCTTGTAATGGACCCTTAATAACTTATCATATCGTTATTAGTTCCAAATGGAGCAAAAGCAAAAAAAAAAGAAATCTTGTTAGAAAAGCCAAAGGCGCATTGTGGTTTATAAACCCTCATGGACAATATGAATAAGAGCAAATTACAAAAAGAAGGATTTTCTTCTCCTTATTGCCGTGGAAGAAACTCATTCTCATAATCAATGTGACAGGTGTGCAATGAGTGAAAAGTTAGAATAGAGGGAGGGGGGTCCGGGGCATGCGTGTGGAGAGCGACTGTGAGAGACTCTTCCTCGGCTGAGCTGTCAAGTCCACCCAAATCTCTGATTAGACATGACAAGCACACCTGCTGTCTCCAAAGCTCTGCAATTAAAGCTTCTTTGAGGTCCCAGGAAGTGACCGCATTAGATAGGCCCCTCACAGGCAGCTCCTTAGCATATTTCCAGTGTCATTAGCAGAGCAGCTAAGGAAAAGCAGATCAGCTGAGGGCCCTGACATGACCCTGCTCTCCTCACACTCAGCGAGGGGATGCTATATGGTTTTTAAAGAAATCTCCTTGCTCCTGGAAGATGTCTGTCTTCTGCTGGGCACAAGAGGGGCTCGAGAGCTTTAATATTCATTAAGATTCAAAGGGAACATATCGGTAATTGAGTGACTGGCTACAGAGAATTGTAGATCGTGTCCATTTTTTCACACAGTTAAACACTTACTGAATTCCTTCCATAAAGAGATGTTCCGTTAGACTAAGAAACGACGAACCAAGAGAAATTAGAATTCAAAATATAGAAACGCAGCAAAAATCTGTGACAATCCCAACACATCTGGTTTATTAATTACTTGTGTTCCCCATGGAGTAAAATTTTTGGAATAATCTAAAAAAAAATCCAAATTATATTGTTCCTCTGTCAGGGGGTGCTATGCTGGCCCTGCAACTGTAGGCTGTTCACTCACCCCGACCCTGGAGGTACCCTTGATCGTAGGGAGGTCCAGGTCACCACCTTAAGCCCTGTCTCCAGTCTAGCCCTGTTCTTATAACACCAACCCTGGGATGGGCAGGACACCAGATAACAACCATCCAAAGGCACAGACAAGGGGATAAAACTGAAACACACTCACACCGCAAATGACCACAGATGAGAGACAAAACAACACCAAAGGGAATAAACCAAAAGGGGTAGGAGTAATTCACACCAGGGAACTCTCAAATTGAGCAGACAACAATTAGCTGGTCACCAAATAGAGGTATGCCATGGATGCCGGGATTTCACCACTGCAAGCAGATATTATCTTCGGCGATCTCCTACTACACACCTCAGCCTTAAATAGTAGGAGACCCTCTGTTGAAGGAACTTGGCAACCTGGCTCTCAGAACGCTGCTCCACAAGGATTAACACTGGGAGTGGGGAAACAACTGAGCCGACGACCAGCTGAGCTGAGCACTTAAGAGAAACCAGGTTGTCTGTTGGACTCTGCAATGTGAACAGCATCCGATGCCGTAGAAGTAATCCGTGTGCGCGGATACGGACGGCCCATGACATCCTCCTGTTATAGCTCACCTGGTGAGTTTCATATACTAAATGTCACGTTAGGTACGGTGAACAGAAACGGCGAAAGGGAAGGGAAAACCTGTGCCAAAGGAAGGGGGAGATGGTGACCCCTGATCAAGCCTACCATTAGCCCCTGGGGTCCCTCACCACCCTAGATAGGTTTTACACCTATGCACAGAGCCAGATACCTGATCATAGGATGATGTTAGGACCAGGAGGACGGGTAGGCCCAGGAGGTGGATCCACTGGGCTGAACACCTCACCGAGGGCAAGGTGCCCGGTAGCCTGAGCACTACGGGTAGCAGGACAGTCCGTACAGAGGAGTGGAATGAAGAAGTCCCTGGGACCACGGAGTCTCTGAGGGTAGTCCGGGTGATGGAGCTCAGGTTCGGAGGCCGAGATGATGTCAGGCAGAATCCGGAACCAACGGAGCGAGGAGGTGGGTCACCACACAGATCCAGGGATCGGAGATGGTAGGGACTGACGAGATGGCGGACAGTCACCGTTCGGGGTTCTGGAATCGTCAGGACCGGTTGGCGGGACAGGAGCGGCTCTACAAGAGAGATAGGTGAGTACGAGACAATGGCACAGGGAGACCTGACTCCTAGCTTAGCAAACACGAAGAACAGGCCCCGCCCACTTGGAAAGGAACCCCCTATATACCCTGTACCTGCATCTTCAATATCCTGTTGGAGGACGCTGGCCCTTTAAGAAAAGGTCAATAACCGCGCGCACGCCCTAATGCGCATGCGCGAGGCCCGGGTGCCAGAAGCCAGAGCCGGATGCGGTGTACAGGAGGCAGGAGTGCTGGGCCGGCTCAGGACAGCAGACGGGCGCCGGGACCGGGGACCGGGTTGCCTGGAGGACGCAGGTGAGGGAGCATGGAGGCTGAGGAGCGGGGGACCGGGGAGCGTGGCACGGGAGCGGGGAAGCGAGGTCCAGGAGCGGGGGAGCGTGGCAGAGGAGCCGGGGAGCGTGGCAGGGGAGCCAGGGAGCGTGGCAGGAGAACCGGGGAGCGTGGCAGGAGAACCGGGGAGCATGGCACGGGCACCGGGGAGCGTGACAGATGACCCTAGAGCTGGGTCCTAGATAAGGAATGAATGGTATAAGCTCTTCGTCAACCCCACTAAACACTATAGAAGACACAGAGATCACTGAAAGTATGTTATATCTAGTGTGTCGAGCTAAACTAAATCACCATAAAAAAACCCACAAAATTTACAATCTTTATTGAAATCTATTAAAAAATGTATATAACAATCCAGTGCAGACAAAGCTTTTTACATAAATATGGACATAGAACATCAAAAATGGTGAATAAACATTACATTAACATATAAAATATATATAACACTTGAAGTCAGAATGTATATTCATTACGATCAAGTAAGAATGTCATACAATATCCCTATAACCGTTCATCCTTTGTCTTCATAGTCTCATATGAGTCATGTCTAGGGGTACTTTGCACGCTGCGACATCGCAAGCCGATGCTGCGATGTCGAGCGCGATAGTCCCCGCCCCCGTCGCAGCTGCGATATCATTGTGATAGCTGCCGTAGCGAATGTTATCGCTACAGCTGCTTCACATGCACTCACCTGTCGTGCGACGTCGCTCTGGCCGGCGACCCGCCTCCTTATTAAGGGGGTGGGTCGTGCGGCTTCACTATGACGTCACACGACAGGCGACCAATAGAAGCGGAGGGGCGGAGATGAGCGGGACGTAAACATCCCCCCCACCTCCTTCCTTCCGCATTGCCGGCTGGGATGCAGGTAGGAGATGTTCCTTGCTCCTGCGACTTCACACACAGCGATGTATGCTGCCGCAGGAACGAGGAACAACATCGGACCGTCGCAGCAAGGTAATTATGGTTTTCGCCGACGCTACACCGATGATACGATTACGACGCTTTTGCGCTCGTTAATCGTATCATCTAGGCTTTACACACTACGATGTCGAGAGCGGCGCAGCAAGTGCGGCACTTTCGACATGACCCCACCGACATCGCACATGCGATGTCGTAGTGTGCAAAGTACCCTTAAGGGAGCGAAAGTAAACTTAATTGGTGAATAAGTCGCCACAAAATCATTTATAGTTAGTCACATCACACTGGGTTATGGGATATATACACAGCATAGACATTCACTAAGCACAAAAATAACCTCGAGTTTCAAGGGAGACAGAAATATTTCTCCCCAAAAGGTATATACAACTAATAACCCAAATGGTAAATATAGGTGTCACCTAAAAATGATGATGATATAAAGGACAACCCTAAAATAGCAGATAACCCAATACATTTCTCCTCTCTCAGAGGTTCATCAGGGGTATTTATAGTTGCTATCGTCCAAATTCAAGCAATAGAAAATATACACACACAGTCCATTTTAAATATCAATTGCAATTTATAAGGAACTTAGCCATCAGTATCCAACTCATTCCTGAAGGCAACATATCTCCACTTTAGGAGGGATATTTAAGCAAGCTAACCATTAGTATCTGGATCATTATTGGAGGTTATATCCAATTCACAAATACTAGATAAGCTCTCATTTATGGTTAGCATATTTTCTGGCATATAAGATGACTTTTTAACTCCTGAAAATCTTCTCAAAAGTCGGGGGTCATCTTATACGTTGGATGTCGTCTTATAGTGCGTATAATTAGCCCTCCCTGTCTCCAAGACTATCAGAGTGGTAGCGCATCCCTCTGGCACGCCCTTGTTTCTTATTACCTCCTTCCCTGCCTCTTAGGCACATAGACCCCTCCGAGATCGCGGCCTTGTGCACACGGCTGCTGTTTGCCGTCGTGGCTTTACTGCAGTTGAATGCTTTACGGTGGCGGCCTATTATGGAGGGGTCTATGTGCCTGCGGTCCGCAGATGATCACATCCGGTGCACGGAGCCGCCGATGCTGTCAGCGCTTTACAGCGGCCCAATGCTTTGCGGCACCACTTCAGTAAAGCATTCAACTGCAGTAAAGCCATGATGCCATCCTGCAGCTCCATGCACCGGACGAGATCACCGAAAGGTCTATGTGCCTGTGGTCTGTAAAAAGCAGCTGAGGACACCGTGGGAATGGAGGACAGGTGATAATAATTTTTATTGTGTGTAAACAACAGCATAATAGGGAACAAGAAGGGGACCAGTAGGAGGACATTGCTAAACAATGGACACATTACTGTAGGGCACCTTACTAAACAATGGGCACATTACTGCAGGGGACATTACTAAACAATGGGCACATTACTGCAGGGGACATTACTAAACAATGGGGACATTACTACAGGGGACATTACTAAACGATGGACACATTACTACAGGGGACATTACTAAACAATGAGTACATTACTACAGGGAACATTACTAAACAATGGGCACATTACTAGAGGGCCCAAGGAAGGGACACAAAAATGGGCACATCACTACAAGGGGGGACAAGGATGGAGGCATTACATTTTATTGGGATCTATTTTTATTTTTGAAATATTCCAGTAGCTGCTGTATTTCCCAGCCTACGCTTATACTCGAGTCAATAGGGTTTCCCATATTTTTGTGGGAAAATAGGGGCCTCGGCTTATACTCGAGTATATACGGAATATGCAAAACTCTATATTTTAACTGAAAAAGTTGGGGGTTGTCTTATATGCCCAGTCGTCTGTATGCAAGGTGTCGATTCGTATTGAATTGATGATGCCCTACAACTTTGTATTTCACTTTTTTTCTCTATCTCGTTCCGTTTTCGAGATAAAAATGCTAACTCCGTTGTTTTCCACCAGGTGGCGCTGTAGGTGGTTACATTGTGTAGCGCATGGCTACTTTACTATACCTAGACACCACTTCTATGCCTATAGCTGCCGCCGTTCTCAAGTTAAGGGACAGGGGATATGGGTGGACACACTGTATATTATATAGAGTCATTATTACACACAGAGTGATCTATTCCTATATATTATAGAGTCATTACACACAGAAGGATCTATTCCTAAATATTAGAGTCACTACACAGAGTGATCTATTCCTATGTATTATATAGAGTCATTACGCACAGAGGGATCTATTCCTATATAGTAGAGTCATTACACACAGAAGGATCTATTCCTATATATTGGAGTCATTACACAGAGTGATCTATTCCTATGTATTATATAGAGTCATTACACACAGAGTGATCTATTCCTATATATTATATAGAGCCATTACACACAGAAGGATCTATTTCAATATATTATATAGTCATTACACACAGAGGGATCTATTCCTATATATTATATAGAGTCATTACACACAAAGTGATCTATTCCTATATATTATATACAGTCCTTACACACAGAGGGATCTATTCCTATATATTATATAGAGGTATTACATACAGAGGGATCTATTCCTATATATTATATAGAGTCATTACACACAGAAGGATCTATTCCAATATATTATATAGAGCCATTACACACAGAAGGATCTATTCCAATATATTATAGAGTCCTTACACACAGAGGGATCTATTCCTATATATTATATAGAGTCATTACACACAGAAGGATCTATTCCAATATATTATATAGTCATTACACACAGAGGGATCTATTCCTATATATTATATAGAGTCATTACACACAGAGGGATCTATTCCTATATATTATATAGAGTCATTACACACAGAGTGATCTATTTCAAGTGTTTATTTCTGTTAATGTTGATGATTATGGCTTACAGCCGATGAAAACCCAAGTCATTATCTCCACCAGTTACCATTCCGACCATTTTTACTGGCATTTTATTAGAATTTTAATTTGTTCCATTAATAAATCTCATAAAGTTTTTTAAGAATTTAAGTGTTTTGGTACATGTTTATCCCTCTTTTTTTATTCACCCTCACACCCCAGGCCTCCTACAGCACCAGTGTCCGTTATTGTTTTTATTTAGATAAATAAAAATGACTAATATAATCATCAATATAGTAGTAATGCAATTTAAAATGATAAAAAATGTCCCTTATTCACCTTTTGTCTAACCTCCTGTAGAGCTCTGCTACATCTCTCGGTTTCTATCCTTTCGCGTCGTGCCTGAATAGTTATCCTACTTTGTTGGGATGTGCTGACTAACTTCGATTTTTTTGCATTGTGAATGATTTAGTCCCTGTAGATGTCAGAACAAAAATGACCTTAACAGAAATTATAAATTGTGCAGCACAAATATTGCTCCAGGGGAAAATATATGCTACATATCAGTAAGTACCATTGTTATTATTAGTTTTACTTTTGTCACAGTGTTATTCGCCTAAAGGAATATTTGCAGATCACTTGAGCATGCTTGAAGCAGTAGAGTCCGCAATCATATTTACTTGTATGAAGTGATAGTTTATAATAGTGTAAGAGGGAATAGGAAGACAAAAAAGTAACAAAAAAATAAACATTTTTTACTTTAAAGGGGTTGTCCAGGACTTTATGTGACGGGGAGACAAGAATGGCACAGGGACTCCTAGGCTGACCCTAAAGGGTGCTTTACACGCTGCGACATCGCTAGCGATTGCTAGCGATGTCGAACGCGATAACACCCGCCCCCGTCGTTCGTGCGAAATTTGGTGCTCGCTGCCATAGCGAATATTATCACTACGGCAGCGTCACACGCACATACCTTGTCAGTGACGTCGCTGTGACCGCCGAACAATCCCTCCTTCAAGGGGGAGGTGCGTTCGGCGTCATAGCGACGTCACTGCGGCATCACTAAGCAGCCAGCCGGCCGTAACATACCGCCCACCTCCTTCCTTTCTCATTGCCGGTGGACGCAGGTAAAGAGATGTTCGTCGCTCCTGTGGTGTCACACATAGCGATGTGTGATGCCGCAGGAACGAGGAACAACCTCGTTACTGCACATACAACGATATTTGATGTTTGAACGACCTCTCCAAAACCAACGATTTTTACCACTTTTGCGATCGTTGAAGATCGCTCGTACGTGTCACACACTGCGATGTCACTAACGACGCCGGATGTGCGTCACAAACACCGTGACCCCAACGATAAATCGTTAGTGATGTCGCAGCGTGTAAAGTCCCCTTAAGACTGGAGACCCTGTGCTATCACTTATCCCGATGGTAGACCTGAAGGTGTTCAGGGTCGAGCCTCCAATGTGGCCCTGTCTCCTATCCTGGCCCAGATAACTCTGTCCTCACCACCCAGGGGACTGACCGGGATGGAGATCCCAAAAAAACCACCAACACAGAACAACAGATGGGGTAAACAAAAACTCACACACACCAAAATTTGCACCAGGGAAACAAAAAGGTGCATGAGTAAGGGCACCAAGAAAAAGGCGTAGTAGGAACGACTTACTACAATCACAGAAGATAGCAACAGACACAAATATAAGCAGAGAGCAACTGACATGTCCTCACTACTCCTGGGCTAGCGCCAACTGAGTTGAATATCAAGCAACCTGTCCAGAAAGCAGAGGGATTATATACCGGCTGGAAATGAGCAACTCCCCCCAGTTGAGTAGGTCTGCTGCAACACCAGAGAAGAAGTTAACCCAAGAGTGCTGAAAAGAAAACAACACTGTTTAAATGTTCATGGTCTAGGTGGTAACAGAGAATTCTGATCCTGAGCCTGTACACATGTGACACTTTATCATTGATGACATCTGTATAGGATGTCATCAATGTGTGATCAGTGTAGGATTGATACCTGGCACCCCTGCCGATCAGCCGTTACCGGTGTGCCGCCGCCATCCGGAACCACTCAGTTTCGATGCTGCACAGTATCGTGGTTGCATCTAGGTGCTGCCCATCTGTCCACTATTAATCCAAATAGTATAGTACCCAGCCGTTGCCAGGTGATGGAGCTGTTCTGTGCAGTTCCACAACTGAGTAGTTCGAGATGCCGGCAGTGGCGGCACCGGAAAAAGCTGATTTGCGGTGTTCTGGGTGTCATACTCCCACTGATCAGATGTTAATGACCTATCCTAAAGCAGGTTTTTCATGCTGCGACAGCGCTAGCCAATGCTAGCGATGCCGAGCGTGATAGCACCCGCCCACATCGCACCGCTGATATGTGTTGATTACTGCCGTAGCGAACAATATCTCTACGGCTGCGTCACACCCACTTACCTGCCCTGCGATGTCGCTGTGACCGGCGATCCGCCTCCTTTCTAAGGGGGCGGTTCGTTTAGCGTAACAGCGACGTCACAGCAGCGTCTCTGAACCGCCGCCCAATAGAAAAGGAGGGGCGGAGATGAGCGGCCGGAACCTCCCGGCCACCCCCTTCCTTCCTCATTTTCCGGTGGAGGCAGGTAAGGAGATGTTTGTCATTCCAGTGGTGTCACACACAGCGATGTGTGATGCCGCTGGTGCGACAAACAACATTGTACCGTCGCTACAGCGATATTATGGAAATGAGCAATGTGACAACGAGCTACGATATTGTACGTATTTGCGCTCGTTGATCGTCGCTCATTTGCGTCACACGCTGCAATGTCGCTACTGGCGCCGGATGTACGTAACTACCGACGTGACCCCGACGATATATCGGTAGCGATGTCGCAGCATGTAAAGCCCGCTTTAGGGTAGTTCATCAATATTAAAATCCTGGCCAATCCCTTTAATGATCTGACAAATAGACAGGTACTAAAGGTAAGTTAGTTGTGTTTTTAAACTGTGCGACCAGTGCGCACAAAGATTATGAAGCTTCACCATTCTCTGGCAACTTTTTTTTGTAGTGTTTTTTTTTCGCAGGATATTTGAGAATTGGTTGGGTTTTTTTGCTTGAGATTATTCAGTTGTCAAATTTGGACTATTGTTGCAAGCAGAAAGACCTTAAGAATTAAAATATTGTTTCTTCCCATCAAGTGTTTTTTACCATTGACATGAAAAGTAAGCTAAATCAAAGAGTATTTGAGGCATTTATCCATGTTTAAAGATGAAGTTTCACCAACATCCATGTCATAAAATCTGTAAGCACATACCTGTAGGGCATTTTTGACTGAAAAATCTAAAGGGAATATGTCAGCAGGTTTTTGCTACCTCATCTTAGAGCAGCATTATGTAGGTATTATTGGGCCTTCCCCAGCCTAAAATAGCAGCCTGCAGCTTCCCCAGAATTGGCACATCCATTAGATATACCAATTCTTGCTCTTTACCTGATTAATTCTGACTGCAATGGAGCGGTGGCAATCGGGGTAATATAAGGAGTTAATAACAGCTGTCAATTGTCAAAAAATTACAGCTGTCATCAAGCCCAAGGTTATTAATGGAAAGGGCTTTAAGTCAAAAGTTAAAAAAAAAAAACAAAACACCCTCTTTCTTCAATTTATTAACCTTCAAAACAGCCCTGCAGGTTCAATGTAATTGTGACGCCCCAGGGCTGTGGGGTGCTCGGTCCCAGGTGTGCAGTGCTCAGGGGGGAAACAGTCGTGGTCGCGGCCGATGCCCGATTCCGTCACCCTGTGGGTCGGTCTGATAAAAAAGGGTTTAAAAATGGAAGAAAGATAAAACAAGATAAATTAAAAGAGTTCTCGACTACGCCACTTGTGGTGTGTGGCCAGGTTATTGAAGCCGCCACTGCAGGGTCCTGCTGGGGCTGGTGGAGTAGTGCAGCTTAAGTGTTTTGGGCCCTCCGCAAGTAGGGCTAGGTCCCAGCAGTGGATGATGAGGGGGCAATGGTAGGGGACAGTCAGTGTATGGGTACGGAGGCAAGAAGGAAACAGTCTACACCGGTATTGCAATTTTAACTTGCCTTTTACTTGTGGCTGGTACCTGGACCTGCTGGTGCTGGTTACAGGTGTTCCCGCTCCTCTTGTTCTCCGTGCCAGCTGTGACCTGAGTTAGCTGTCCTCCATGCACACTTGTTTGTATTGGGCTCCCGTGGCCTAGAGCTTCTGAGGAACCCCTCTGTTTCAGTCTTGGTCCTATTGCAGGCAGCCTGGACCATTTGAGGGGTTCAATCCCTGATCCCCTCTTTGTGGCTGATGCTTCAGACTCTTTGGGTTGGTGAGGGACCCTGGAGATCCCCTCACCTGGCAGAATTAACAGTTAACCATAAAGTGTCCCGCTGTCCTAGGGTCTGAACCGCCTTTTGCTGAATCCTGTGAGCCTTTGTTCCAGACTTCCACAGGCACCCCGCGATCCCTGGAGTATTATACTTCCACAGGTAACTCACGGTTCCTGGAGTCCTGGTTCCTTACTCCACAGTCCCTCATTCCTTTTACATCGTTCCGTTGTTACTTCTGGTCTTTTCCCTTCTTTCTGTACTTTCACTCTCAACTCTCTACTTCCACCTCTCCTCTCCTTGGCTTCTTCCTCCACACACCTTCCCGCCAACTCTACACACACTCCTCTCATCTTCACTTCCTCCCACCAACTTCCCAACTGACCACACGCCCCTCCCCTTGCTAGGGTCTCTTCCTACAGATTGGGTGGCAATTAGCCAATAAGTACCCATCCCTTTTTTCACTGTTGCTAGGCAGTCTTTCAGTCTGTAATTGGGGTTATGTATGTGGCCTGAGGGTGCTGGTGTGTTGACTGGCACGGATATTCCGGGGTTTGGGTTTCCACGGGTTATATTTTGTGGCACCTGATACCTCAGGGGTGCTACATAATCCACAGATACAATGTCCCATGATGATCCCAGCTCTGCTACATCTGAGGTCGCAGTGCGTGGTCACATTAGAAAACGCGACCGAGCACTGCGGTGTCAGGAACACATTGATGGACAGGAGCAGTAGGGGTGGGAGTTAGGGGTGAGTATAACAATTTTTTTTATCTTTTACATCTTACATATAAAGACCCCAGAGAATGATAAGGGACAGGAAATTCACAGAGAAGTTATTCTCGAATTTTCTAGGAAAATGCACGAACAGGCGAATTTGAACTTTCCCTGATCCCATCATCTCTATTTGGTACCTTCTTAGGCAGTCAAGGCGATCTGAAAAGCAGATGTGGAAACTTTGGTACTAATTATGTAGAATGAAGCTTTTTGTTCTCTTTGTGCCGAATGAGTTGAGAGACATTTGGTACAAACTCGGACCGTGCATAATAAAACTGCAATAAATGAAAACACACGAAAACATTCCTAAATGAACATAAAAGCAACATCAGCGTCACTGCGCCTTCCATTAGATGCTTTTGATTTTACACTGGTAATGGAAGAAATCCACTTCACTGGATATATTATGTATATAAAACATTTTATATAGTGCTGCTAATGTACCTAGCAAACGCCTTTACTTTGCTTTAACTTTTTAATTGACCTTAGATAACTGAGTTTGGGGTTTTGAGTTAAAGCCTCGGATCACATTATTTCACAATAGACTGGACATCCTGTGTTCGGAATTTTTTTTTCTGAAAATGTTTTTAAGAGAAAATGGTCATTAAATTAAAATGAGATGAAAGGAAATAATAAATTAAAAAAATAGATCTTAAATAAAATATTACACTTTATCATAACCTCTGCAAAAAAGCTTAATTTGGGGAAGGTGCGGAAGTGTAGACACTAGAGAATTAGTATTTTTAATAAATATAAGAGAGCAATTTCATCAAAAGACCTTCTTCATGAGAGGATCATTCCTGGTTTAAACCAGATTTGAATCTTTTTCAAATTAGTTTTTTGGATTTCTCATATCTTATTAGGATTTTACTGACCATCTAACACATGGCAGTAGATCCCAATTTCACTGTTTCTAATAAAACATGACACTAAAGGTTCTGCTGCTGATAACTTCATTTGTGTCAGGGATGGGTGTGTAATAGATGGCCAGAGGACACAGGAAACCCTATGCAGACCCTAAGACTGGGGTCCCTAAGTTCCCCCTCACACCTGGAGGTACCCTTAAAGGTAGGGAGGTCCGGGCCCCCAAACTGGTTTTACCTCCTGTTCTTGCCCTGATGACAAAGTCCCCACCACCCACACCACCCAGGGGACTGACCAGGATGAAAATCCCCCCCCCAAAAAACACCAAATATGAAAAACAGACAGGGGTAAAATAAAACCTCATCCACACCTACACCAGGGAGCAAGCAAAGGTTAAAGGCTAGGGGTAACTAGGGAATGGAGGGAGTAACAAAAACAGAAAATAATCGACAAACCGCAGCAGACAGCAACAAGCACATCCTCTCTGCTCCTGGGCTAGCTCCAAACTGAGTTGAATAACCAGTAACCACTCAAGGAAGCAGTGGGATTTAATACAGCCCGGAAGTGCTCAACTGTAGACAGCTGAGCAAGTCTGTTCCTGCACCAGTGAAGGGATTAACCCTAAAATTCCCTAAGGAAAAAAGCAATGTTTAAATGTGCATGGTCTCAGATGGTAATCTAGAACTCTGATCCTGATCTTGTCCTTATACACATGACAATTTGGAATTGAGTTTTGACACAATCACTAAGGACGTTTCTAATTGATTCATAAATTACACTGTAAGGTGACATGTGATCTTCATGAATTTTGGTGTGCTGAATAAAAAAATAACATCCGTTTCTTCCGGTCACATCCAGTTGTCCCTCAAAACGCTGTTTGCGAAGGACCGCTGTTTGCGAAGGACCTCTTACAGTAATAACGAAACATAAATAATTTGAATGATATTATAGAGATATGCTGAATATGCAAAAAGAAATGCTGAATATGCAATTGGTATAACTAATAGGAAGACTGCCTAATAACCAGTTAAAAACTTCCAACGTCGGGATGTATGGCTTTATAAGCAGCATGTAAACCGAAAGCAGCATTCAGTCGTTCAAGAGGGATACAAGTCACAGCAAATTTAACTGTTAAAGAGGTTTTAGTTGAATATGTCATCCAACACTCGAACAGTTCATGGACAGTGCAGGAATGAGATTGACATATTGTGGTTATTTTACAGTGCTCAAATGACAAATATATATATTCTATGTATACTAGCAATCTTCTTGGACATAGATGGCCTGAGGAGGAGACACAGGAGACTCGCTAACATGAGTGTCGTGAGGTGTTCTGCATTACACTCGTTGGGTGTGTTGTCAGCGTCGGACTCTGTTCACTCTGCAGAGTCTGACAAATAGCCTGGGATCACTTAGGTGCACAGCCTGTATAGGGCATCATCTGGTTCTGGCTTCACTACTCTACAGTTCAGCAGGAGTTAACTCCTTTTGGCTTGTGAATGTCTGCTGGGAGCCCAGGCTGCTGATCACCACCAGCTGCCCTCATCCTTTATAAGCATTTGGAGACTGGGGCTCTATGCCGGATATAGCTTTTCTACCTGGTTCCTGGTGTTATCCTGTGTATGGTGATTTTTCAAGTTGTGGTTCTGCGTGGTGTGTGAGTCTTCATGTCGTGTTATTATTTCCTACCTTTTTGTGTTACTTCCCAGTTCACATATTGTCCCTCCTTTGTGTTTGATTGCAGTGTGCACGAGTTTTCGTTTACCCCTATCATTTGTGGGGTTTTGGTGACTGGATGTCCAGCCCGCTCCCTGGGTGGGGGCAGGTAGTATCAGGGCTTGGACAGGAGACACGCCTATGTTGGACGCTCGACCCTGGCTACCATCAAGTCTACCGTCGAGATAAGAAGAGAGGGTACTCTCTTGGATTTGCATTCAATAATTTATGAAATATTTTCTTGACGTTGTATACTGCTTACTTGTATCCAAATGACGATTGTGTCTCTTCCATTATTGCATTGTCCTTGTCATGTAACATTGATGTTGATACAAGTATTGTACCATATTGGGACTACTTTTGTTTCTTATTGATTGTTATTTCTGTTTATTATTTATGTTCAGATAAAGTCCAGTCTGACAAAGGCCCAAGGCCGAAACGTCGACTTGTTATGGACGAACATCACATGCATAATTTTGTGCAGTGAAAATTAATCTGATCAATAAAGAAAATTTTGCATGATAATTCTCAACTACTTCTCTTTTTGTGGGAGTGAATAGTGTGCCGGGGTTATTCCTACCTTTTGTACCGTCGAGATAAGGGACAGTGCAGAGGCCCCAGACTTACGGTCAGCCTAGGAGCCCCTGTTCCATCTGTATATACCCCGTGACAATGAGACACTCCAACCATACCAGTTATACTTCTTGCGCAAAGAGATGGGATCTAACTGGATACTGCTTTATGATATCCATAGTCACTAACCAAACCACAGGCAGCATGAATTAGATCCTAACTGCATTATTGCAGCCAGATATAATTTTCTCTGAAACACTCTGGCATTTAAAGAAAATATAGTTTGAGAAGCCGGCCTCGGAAAATAGACAAGACTAGTCTGACGCTGCCTCCGGTGTTTTTTCTTGCGCCGCTGTAGGTATTTGACAAGTCTCTCCCTATGTACACCCATTAGAGAGTCCTGCCAATCAACTAGACACTGTGGGGAGAAACCAGCCATGGGCAGTAGATCTCCAAAATTATATTTTCTCGGAAACACAGAAGCATTTTACAGAACAATATACCTGGCTACAATTCTGCAGCCAGGCTCTGATTCATACTGTCCGTCCTTTGGGGCAGCATGAATTGACTGCCATGTTTCCTTTGATGTTAGTCAAATATGCGAGAAGAGCATGCTGATAGGGGTCTGGGAATTATGTCACCTCTATAAGGTCTGGTCTCAGATAAAAACTTATCACAAGGAGTGCAAAACAATTCTGCCAAACTTTTCATTTGCAGTGTACTCGAGTTTGACAAGAAAATTGTATTTGCATCAAATTTATTTTGATGCACATCAAATGTACATTATTATTTCTGAGGTTTCTCCAGACCCCAGTGCATGATAAACATATGCAAAAAAAAGTAAAAAAAATTATAATTTACTTGACCCGCTGAGCAACCCCCAATCTGGTCCAGTCATCTTCTTTGCTCCCTTACTGATGTCATCACTGAGCCACCTTCAGTGACCTTTGGTGCCTGTCATCTTTTTGTACCCATTATGTTCAATATGTCTTGCGCTGACTAAGCCACAATGTGAATTGTGGTGCCCTGGACAAGCCAGGTCGTCACAGGTACTACACCAACACACCCCACACCCCGGTTAGGCACACCGAAGCCAAACACAAAATCCTTGTTGCCTTCCTCCAGGGGCTGATGTCCACACCAGGGGGTGGGCCAGGCGGTTGGTCCTGCCCACCGAGGAGTTTACAGTCCTGGAGGCGGGAAAAGCAGATCAGTTCAGTTTTGGAGAGAGAAGTGGTGGTAGAGGAGACTGACAGCGTCCGGGTGTGTGGCCCGGACGGAACAGCAAGATTGGCAGACGGTGGTGACCGTCTGCAGGAGAGGCCAATTAGAGTGAGCCGCAAGGACCGTGGACGGGCGGTGGCCCGGCAGTACCGGACCGGTGAACAAAGAGAACCCAGCACCATCCGGCAGGGCTTACGGACCCCGACCAGGCTAGGAGTCGCCGTAAAACTGGTCAAATCCGTTAGCGAAGGGAACCTCCAGGGTTTCCCAGCAGTCAAGACCCGATTGAACGCGACAGCTCAAATCGTAGAGGGAAACACAGTCACCGCCAAGGCTACAGTTCCCAGGGCCAGAGCCTGCAGGCAAAAGGGGCTCCTTCAGCACCCATCCAAGCTGGGGAGCGGGTTACCGGTGGGAACCCATTGGAACCGCAAACGCAACATAGGTGCAGGGAAAGGCAGTCACCATCAACCTGCCGAGAGAAGAAACACCGCAGCCGTCTGTGGGACCCGTCCATCCAGCCGTTTGTTTTACCGGAGACTTTGCATTCGTCATTGGCTGAGTGAGTACCACCGTGCCATGCGGCACAGCGCTGCCCCCGCGACCCTACACCTCACCAGGCCCCGTAACCCGCCTGCCCTACATCCCTACCCCTCACCGGGCCCCGGGACAACCAACCCCCCTACCCACGGAGGGGAGAACCAACATCCAAGCTGCTCCCTGTCACCGCTCCCGGGATCCCCGTCCAGAGCAGCGGTGGTGTCACAACCTCACCACAACCGTGGGTGGCGTCACGGACAATATCTCTAAACTCAAACCACCCCCTTTTCACTCACAGGCGAGGAACGCCGCTCGAGTCCCCGGGATCCGGCCCACCGCTCGAGCAACCGCCGAACAGCAGCGGCAGCAGTAGCCGGACCCGAGCAGTGGGTGAGCGCAGCGTCCCCTCCTCCGCCCGCGACAGAATCACTTGGCATGCATTGCACAACATAATAGCCTAGTGTCACTAAGTACGGGAAGTACCAAGCAAACGTCAAAAGGGAAAGGATGAGAAACTTTGTGTCTAGAGAAGAGGAAGATGGTGACCCCTGACCAAACTTACTGCTGGTCCCTGCGGTCCCTCACCACCCTAGATAGGTTCTGCACCTATGCGCCAAGCCAGATACCTGACCATAGGTATCCCTAGTGCTGGACCCTAAATAGGGACGAGTGGAATGAGCTCTTTGTCAACCCCACTAAACACTAAAGGAAGACACAAGGGGGAAAACACAGGGGAAAATGCATCTACTTATCCACAGATGACACAGGCTGAAGTTCAGCAAAGTAACAGCATCAACAGCACAGATGAGTAAAGCCACCTGCTTGCAACCAGAGCTTGAATGAACTGAAAAATATCACCAGCATCAGTCCAAAGAAGATGTGAATATTTAAACACAAAGGGAATACTGATTATAAGCATCTGGATGGAAGGCGAGCTCCTGCTGGGTACTAAAGCAGAAGAGACGAAATCCAAACAGGAAAGCTACCTAGTGTAACAAATGCTAACACCAGGAATAATAGAACATCAGGGAGAATTTTGCGCAGCCAAAAGCTGTGACTTTCTATTGTCAGAAATCACATGACTGTCTGTCACTCGTGACACACCTGTGACATCTATTCAGTACAGAAGTTGCCGAAGTTGACTTGGTGAAGAACGCATCGGTGACGACCAAACTAAAGAAGATGACTGATGGAGGACTGCCCACCGGAACAGGTATAAGCCGAGTGAGTACACATTTTTTAACCCTTTCCCAGCCTCCTTACATGCAGTAGAATGTTCACCGGACACAATTTGCTGAATTCAAACTAATCAAATCTGACTTTTTTAATTTGAGAGCAATTTGATTTGCCTTGAAGGGATTCACTCATCTGTAATCACAACTGATCTCATGTCTATCTTTCAATGAATAGAGATTAGACATATCATATAATTTGCAGGAAAAAAAAAATTGTCACCCAATATTGTAGCTCATGGCTAGAGCACCGGATTCGCTTTAATAGGCACGAAGGATCCAAGTAGTGGGTAGTTGATATCCAGCTCCAAAAGCTAATTTATAAACAAAATGTTTATTTGCAGATTCAGAGAAATAGTTAACAAGTCCATATTAAAACCAATAGGCTGCAGCTTGTGTGCAGCAATGGCTCATGGACATGAATATGCAAATAAACATTTAGTTTTTAAACTATTTTTTGGAACTGGATATCAAATGCCTACCACTTGGATATCTTAAAATATACAATTGTATGCCATTTTGAATTGTTGTCATTTAGTCCCCATTGTAGGCTCCACATGTTTCTGTGGCAAAATTGTCCTACTCAATGTATTAGTTTTGGTCTTATCTAGAGATGAGCAAATACATTTACACGACCATGGTGCTGACCAGGAACCTTGCAAACCCACCAGCATCCATAGCTCTTCTTTTGATTAGCTAGCCTGGTACAATGACATGTGTGTAACATGCTACAATGATGATGTTGCGGCAGTCTAGCTAATCGAAAAAGGAGCCATTTGCCAGCTGGTAAAAGGTGGGTGGCAAGGCTCGCATCCAGTAGCCATGGAATACTTACTTGGCTACTGGAGTAATGTTTTGCAAATCGATTTTGTAATTTCTAGTAGAATCATACAGTGATGAGCAAAAGGTTAACAATGTTTTGAACTTTTGACTTTCAGTCTCCATATCTCACCATCCACTACAGCTTTGAGCATGAGACAACCTTCATTTTATAGACAATCATCTTGGCTATCTCATACATAAATTTGACTTGAAACTATGTAGCATATAATTAGTTGTGCAGATTCTTGTCATGTCACTGCATTGTTACTGTTTTGCTCCTGGTGATGTAAAAAACTTTTTTTCCAGTATACCACAATTACAACTTGTTCTCACATTCCCTAATAGCTCAGTGTGTTATTAGGTTGCTTCCCAGGTGAAAGGTCGCTGGTTTGAATTGAGGAGCAGCCATGAAGAAGGTTTCCCATGGAAAGACAAATAGCATCATCCAGCTCATCGAAAGTGGTCTTTCAGCCAAGAAAATTGCCAAACTGCATCATGTGAGCGATATGACAGGTGGAAGAAAAAGAAATAAAGTCCGTCCATCCACTCAATAGCCAAGAGGTGGACGTCCAGGTAAAATATCAGTGAACAAGTCGGCTCATCACAAGGTCTATCAGTTATGACGTGACAAACATGGCAGTGGAGGTGGCTCGTATGCTTCATATTAGTGAGATCACAGAGGTCCATGCAAGCAATGGGCAACGCACATTACACAAGTCTGGAATGGGGGCCTGAAAAAAAGATGAAGAAGCCTCAACTTCAATATCATCATAAGAAGCGTTGGAAAGAAGTACAAATAGTGGATAGTAGAAGATTGGAAGTGGGTGATTTGGAGTGATGAGAAGAAAGTCAATAGATGGCTCTGATGGGTGAAAATGGGTCTGGAAGAATCAAGGACAAAAGAGGCTAACAGATCGAGAAAGTGAAGGAACTGTCAAGTTAGGTGGAGGAAGTTTGGTGATATGGGGATGTTTCTCAGCCAAAGGTGTTGGATACTTGACCAGGATTGATGGTGGTCTCGATGCTGAGCTATATGTGAGGATCCTACAAGATGAGTTACTTTGTACACTCAAGTTCTATGGGTATGAAAAGGACTACATAGTGTTCCAACAGGACAACAACCGAAGCATACGTCGAGATTGGCAAATAAATGAGTCAATGGCAATGAAGTCGAGGGGCTGGATTGTCCCCACAGTCCCCAGACCTCAACCCAATCCAACACTTGAGGGTAGAGTTGAAGAAAAAGCTGTATATATGCCTAAGTGAGCCGACCAGTATACACCAACATTGGGAATGTGTGGAAGAGACCTAGGATCAGATTTCGGTCGAGACATGCTTGAATCTGATTGAGAGAATGCCCAGAAGGATTCAGGCAGTGCTGAAGGCCAAAGATGGATTTATAAAATAATAAAAATTTAAATTTAGATTTTTAGAAGCCAAACAGTAATAATGCAGTGAAATGACCAGAATCTTCACAACTAATCATATGCTAAATAGTTGTCAGTCAAATTTACGTATGAGATTGCCAAGATGATTGTCTATGAAATAAAGGTAGTCTCATGCTCAAAGTTGTAGTGAATGGTGAGAAATGGAGCCTGAAAGCCAAATATTCAAAACATTGTTACCCTTTTGCTTGTCAGTGTATGTTTGCATTCCTTTTTGAAGGAAAACATGAATCAATAGGGGATTAAATACAGCAAAGCAAAAACATAAATACAGAATGTGCCAAGTGGCCTAAAATCATTTATATTTCAAACACCACTTATACAAACATACCAATAATTAAACATTCTGCAAGAGGAGAATCCATGATACCAAAAGGTGTTTTGCTGCTCTTTTTATTTTCACTGTCTTCTTTACAGGGGTACCTGGGAGAGGGTCAATCATAGAGGGGGAGCATTCTGCCCCAGCTGGAGACAGTCTTTGTGTAATTAACCTCTAAGCCAATGCCCCAGTGGATTCTGCCTGGCAGATCAAAGCGCTCACATCTTTGTCTGAAGAGCAGCCGAGGGAACTGTAAGCGTGCAGGAAAGGAAAGTGAGCAGACCTAGAAGTATACATCTAATTTATCTACAGGAAAAAAAAAGAATCTTAAGACTAATACACTTAGATGCTGCACTCAAAACTTACGGTGGTCCCAATACATACATAGTAGTGAGACCCACGTCCAGGCCCTATTTTAACATGTTTATACTATAAGGATAACAATTTGTACTGTATTTCCCTTATACAATGCATTTTATCAATTTGGCACAAACACCTTGAATCAATCCAGCATCACCTGGTGCAAAGGCAAAGTGGGTTGCCCATAAAGACTGGATTCCAATTCCTCATCATATCCAATTCAAACTACTAACACTGACCTACAAAGCCATCCATAATCTGTCCTCTCCATATGTCTTGGAACTAATATACTCCAACACTTAGGGGTACTTTACACGTTGCGACATCGCTACTGTGATATAGTCGGGGTCAAATCGAAAGTGACGCACATCTGGCGCCGGTAACGACATCGCAACGTGTAAAGCCTAGATGCGCCGATAAACGATCGCAAAAGCGTCGTAAATTGGTGATCTGTGTAGCGTCGGTCATTTTCATAATGTCGCACCAATAGGAGATACGATGTTGTTCCTCGTTCCTGCGGCAGCACACATCGCTGTGTGTGAAGCCGCAGGAGCGAGGTACATCTCCTTACCTGCCTCCACCGGCTATGCGTAAGGAAGGAGGTGGTCGGGATGTTTACGTCCCGCTCATCTCCACCCCTCCGCTTCTATTGGACACCTGTCGTGTGACGTCGCTGTGACGCCTTCCTTAGGAAGGAGGCGGCTCGCCGGCCAGAGCGACGTCACAGGGCAGGTAAGTCCGTGTGAAGCTGCCGTAGCAATAATGTTCGCTACGTCAGCTATCACAAGATATCGCATGTGCGATGGGGGCGGGTACTATCGCGCTAGGCATCGCTAGCATCGGCTAGCGATGTCGCAACGTGCAAAGTACCCCTTAATTTTCGGTCCTCCCAAGATCTCCTTCTCTCTGCCACACTTATCCATTCCTCATCCAACTGCCTCCAAGACTTCTCCTGAGCATCCCCTGTCCTTTGGAATTGATTGCCTCAACTCGTTATATATCTGCTACACTTCCAAGCTTCAAACAGAACTTGAAAACCTATACCGTTAAAGCATGCCTACAGTCTCCAATAACCCCACTGCCTCACCAGCGCCAGAACTGCCGCCTCATCACTGCCGGAGCTGCCACCTCACCACCTCTGGAGCTGCCGCTTAACCACCACTAGAGCTTCCGCCTCACCATCGCCCCACCTACTGTTTCGTCCCCATTATACTATAGAATGTAAGCCCTCAAGGGTCCTCTTCCCTTAGTACCAGTCTGTCGATTATAATCAATGGATGCGTTGCATATAGTGGCACAACGGATGCAATGGATCGTACAAAATAACGCAATCATTTATAGTTTTTTTTTCTTGACTTTACACATCAGGGCATGCGCAGTTGTGTAAAGACGGTTGCGTTAACGGAATCCGTCAAATGACGGATTCTAACGGAATCCGCCACCATAGGTGTCCATTATGAAAACAACGGACGCCTACGAAATCCTGCAGGATGCAGTTTTTTTTTACACTCCGCCAAGCGCAGAAAAACGCTACATGCAGTGTTCCATCCTCCAGGCGGATGCAACGCAGCTTCGGCTGACGGATGCAAGGCAAGGCCATCCGTTGCTATCCGTAGCTAATAGAAGTCTATGAGGAATAAAACGGTTTCCTGCAGCGGTTACCGTAATTCCTCATGGCGGCAGATAGCAACGGATGCCGTTCAACGCAAGTGTGAAAGCAGCCTTAGGGGTACTTTACACGTTGCGACATCGCTACCACTATATCGTCAGGGTCACGTCGTTAGTGACGCACATCCGGCGCCAGTAGCGACATCGCAACGTGTAAATCCTAGAAGGAACAATGAACGAGCATAGAAGCGTACAATCTCGCTGATCTGTGTAACCTCATTCATTTCCATAATGTCGGATCGACCGCAGGTACGATGTTGTTTGTCGCTCTTGCAGCAGCACACAGCACTGAGTGTAAACCCGCAGGAATGACAAACATCTCCTTACCTGCGTCCCAATTTTGCGGAAGAGAGAAGGTGGGCGGGATGTTATGTTTTTACATTTTACAAATACAGTTAGGTCCAGAAATATTTGGACAGTGACACAAGTTTTGTTATTTTAGCTGTTTACAAAAACATGTTCAGAAATACAATTATATATATAATATGGGCTGAAAGTGCACACTCCCAGCTGCAATATGAGAGTTTTCACATCCAAATCGGAGAAAGGGTTTAGGAATCATAGCCCTGTAATGCATAGCCTCCTCTTTTTCAAGGGACCAAAAGTAATTGGACAAGGGACTCTAAGGGCTGCAATTAACTCTGAAGGCGTCTCCCTCGTTAACCTGTAATCAATGAAGTAGTTAAAAGGTCTGGGGTTGATTACAGGTGTGTGGTTTTGCATTTGGAAGCTGTTGCTGTGACCAGACAACATGCGGTCTAAGGAACTCTCAATTGAGGTGAAGCAGAACATCCTGAGGCTGAAAAAAAAGAAAAAATCCATCAGAGAGATAGCAGACATGCTTGGAGTAGCAAAATCAACAGTCAGGTACATTCTGAGAAAAAAGGAATTGACTGGTGAGCTTGGGAACTCAAAAAGGCCTGGGCGTCCACGGATGACAACAGTGGTGGATGATCGCCGCATACTTTCTTTGGTGAAGAAGAACCTGTTCACAACATCAACTGAAGTCCAGAACACTCTCAGTGAAGTAGGTGTATCTGTCTCTAAGTCACCAGTAAAGAGAAGACTCCATGAAAGTAAATACAAAGGGTTCACATCTAGATGCAAACCATTCATCAATTTCAAAAATAGACAGGCCAGAGTTAAATTTGCTGAAAAACACCTCATGAAGCCAGCTCAGTTCTGGAAAAGTATTCTATGGACAGATGAGACATAGATCAACCTGTACCAGAATGATGGGAAGAAAAAAGTTTGGAGAAGAAAGGGAACGGCACATGATCCAAGGCACACCACATCCTCTGTAAAACATGGTGGAGGCAACGTGATGGCATGGGCATGCATGGCTTTCAATGGCACTGGGTCACTTGTGTTTATTGATGACATAACAGCAGACAAGAGTAGCCGGATGAATTCTGAAGTGTACCGGGATATACTTTCAGCCCAGATTCAGCCAAATGCCGCAAAGTTGATCGGACGGCACTTCATAGTACAGAAGGACAATGACCCCAAGCATACAGCCAAAGCTACCCAGGAGTTCATGAGTGCAAAAAAGTGGAACATTCTGCAATGGCCAAGTCAATCACCAGATCTTAACCCAATTGAGCATGCATTTCACTTCCTCAAATCCAGACTTAAGACGGAAAGACCCACAAACAAGCAAGACCTGAAGGCTGCGGCTGTAAAGGCCTGGCAAAGCATTAAGAAGGAGGAAACCCAGCGTTTGGTGATGTCCATGGGTTCCAGACTTAAGGCAGTGATTGCCTCCAAAGGATTCGCAACAAAATATTGAAAATAAAAATATTTTGTTTGGGCTTGGTTTATTTGTCCAATTACTTTTGACCTCCTAAAATGTGGAGTGTTTGTAAAGAAATGTGTACAATTCCTACAATTTCTATCAGATATTTTTGTTCAAACCTTCAAATTAAACGTTACAATCTGCACTTGAATTCTGTTGTAGAGGTTTCATTTCAAATCCAATGTGGTGGCATGCAGAGCCCAACTCGCGAAAAACTGTCACTGTCTAAATATTTCTAAACCTAACTGTATTATGCTGCATAATGGGGAACATTCAATTTCCAGAAAATAATTTAGCTGCAAATCCAATGTTCTTGCACAACTTGATTTGAATTTGATTTGAATCTTGTCAAATCTGTTTATCTCTAGGTATAGGCACATTTATAATATATGACACAGGCTGCCCTGCCCTTAAAGCGCAAAAAGGACATAAAAGTGTTAGAATTTTGGTCTTCATCTTTACTGATTGCGCCATCATCTCTATGCCGAGAAATGTCTCCTTATTTGCTGGACCCCCGAGCAGTTTCTTTGCCTGCTATCCTTCTACACTGTGTGCAGAATTATTAGGCAAGTTGTATTTTAAAGGATTTTTTTATTATTGATCAACAACTATGTTCTCAATCAACCCAAAAGACTCATAAATATCAAAGCTTAATATTTTTGGAAGTTGGAGTCGTTTTTTTTTTAGATTTGGCTATCTTAGAAGGATATGTTTGTGCAGGTAACTATTACTGTGCAGAATTATTAGGCAACTTAAAAACCAAATATATTCCCAACTCACTTGTTTATTTTCACCAGGTAATCCAATATAACTGCACAAAATTTAGAAATTGCAGGGCAGGTCAGTGAGGCTGCACTGAATGCACCCTGACTGCCAAGCCCGGTATGTAAGAGGTTAAAATCCCATTCCCATGCCCGAACCCTGCCCCCTTTATGGTGTCCAATCCCACTATTCTCCTCACTATTGGATCCCCTATATAATCCCCCTTACTTCCTGGATTCGGCCTCTCCTCATCCTGAGACCCGGACGCTGCTGTGCTGCTGGCAACCCGGACACAGTTTGCTGCTGTCCCACCCTCCCTCCCCTTTATTGTATGTTATATTGTTTTAAGTCACAGCGATCAGTGGTTGAAAATGGTGGCTGTTAAGCGAAGGCTGATTGCGCCGGGAGTCCGGCCTGGCATTACGCCTCGTTTGAAATGGTATATCCGGTTGGATAATTACAATGGTTATTTTAAGCTGTGACCGACCCCAACACAACAAAAGATGAGAGTTTGTATAAATATTTAATTATCTCTCCAATAAAGTTCATTTGGTTTACTACAATTGTGTTTTTTGTTCGGGAATGGGACATTGGTTCAGTGGTGGGGTCTCGGCAGTCAAACATTTCTGTCATGCAAAAACAAAACGCAAATAAATTTGTAACCAATATAGCCACCTTTCTTTATGATGACACTCAGCAGCCGACCATCCATAGATTCTGTCAGTTGCTTGATCTGTTTACGATCCACATTGTGTGCAGCAGCCACCACAGCCTCCAGACACTGTTCCGAGAGGTATATTGTTTTCCCTCCCTCACATTTTATGAGAGACCACAGGTTCTCTACATGGTTCAGATCAGGTGAACAAGGGGTCCATGTCATTATTTTTTCATCTCTTAAGCCTGCTTTACATGCTACAAGATATCTTACGATGTGTCGGCGGGGTCACGTCGTAAGTGACGCACATCCGGCATCGTAAGGTATGTTGTAGCGTGTGACAGCGACATGCAATTGCGATTGAACAAAAAACCGTTCATCGCATGCACGTCGTTCATTCCTGACGAATTGAACGTCAGATTGTTCATCGTACCCGGGGTAGCACACATCGCAGTGTGTGACACCCCAGGAACGATGAACAGATCTCACCTGCCTTCTGAGGCTCCCGGCCCACAATGCGGAAGGAAGGAGGTGGGCGGGATGTTTACGTCCCACTCAGCTCTGCCCTCCACTTCTATTGGCCGGCTGCCGCGTGACGTCGATGTGACGCCAAACGTCCCTCCCACTCCAGGAAGTGGACATTCACCACCCACACCAAGGTCGTATGGAAGGTAAGTATGTGTGACGGGGGTTAATCGTTCAACAAATTGAATGTGCTGCACATACGATGGGGGCGTTGCAAATCGCATACGATATCATATACGAAATTGCAACTTGTAAAGCAAGCTTTAGACCTTTACTGGCCATCCACACTGTGGAGTAGTTGGTGCATGTGATGGAGAATTGTTCTGCATGAAAATCATGTTTTTCTTGAACGATACCGACTTCTTCCTGTATCACTGCGTGAACAAGTTGTCTTCCAGAAACTGGTAGCAGGTCTGGGAGTTGAGCTTCACTCCATCCTCAACCCGAAAAGGTCCCACAAGTTCATCTTTGATGATACCAGCCCATACCAGTACCCCACCTCCTCCTTGCTGGCGTCCAGCTCTCTGTCCTTTACTGATCCAGCCTCTGGCCCATCCATCTGCCCATCAAGAGTCACTCTCATTTCATCAGTCCATAAAACCTTTGAAAAATCAGTCTTAAGATATTTCTTGGCCCAGTCTTAACGTTTTATCTTATGTTTCTTGTTCAAAGGTGGTTGTTTTTCAGCCTTCCTTACCTTGGCCATGTCCCTGAGTATGGCACACCTTGTGCTTTTTGATACTCCAGTAACGTTGCAGATCTGAAATATGGCCAAACTGGTGGCAAATGGCATCTTACTGCCACATCCAAGTACGCCAGCTCTGGACATTAAAGACTTTACCCATCCATAAGTGACTATCTCCATTGGTTCCTGGCAGTCATGCATTTAGGCCCTCGGTTGGTGTGCCACACAATCTCTGTATAGGGGTTCTTTGCTGGTTGCTCCTTTGGGGGAGTCCGGAGCACACCCATTGGGTCCACCCCCAGACGTTTGCCACCCCTCAGCGACCATAACAGAACTATCAACAAAGTACTGAACTATGATGTAATTTCTTCTAGATTATTGATGACCTGAAACTTTTCAGTTACTTGAGAAGATTTGCATGTTGTCTGCTAACAATCCCATTACAAGAAGTGCTTATAATAATTAGATTCATCAATTATTTTCCTATTTCCTAAAAAGTTTAATAAAAACTTTTGTTTATTCACATTAACGTCCATAATCACACAATAATTTATGTTATGGTACAATTTTCATTTCAGGTAAGTAACACAAGCATTAAACAATACACGGTCTGGTGATACATTTTTTATTAATTCCTGATATTTTACTACGGTTATTGTCCATTACTGGGTCTGGGATGATCTAAGGTGGGAGATATTTGCTGCACTTAAGGTCATTAATGTAATATCGTAAGAACAAAGTCATAATGTAAAATTGAGTGGATTTCCTAGCACATTTATACATAAAAATAACAGAATATGAGTGGTTACACGGTTCAGACAATACAATATGTGCACAAACGTCAAGACCTTTCAACATCTGAACTGAAACTATAAAATATATATATATATATATATATATATATATATATAGATATAGATATCTAATATATAAAGCTGAATGTGTGTATGTGTGTGTGTGTGTGTATGTCCGGGATTGGCATCCGCACCGTTGCAGCTACAGCCACAAAATGTTGCACACTCACACTTCTGGACCCCGAGAGCGTCATAGGCTATGTTTTGAGGGGAAATTTTAACCCCGCTCTTTACAGTTATTCACCAAAAAACCTGCCTCCATTAAAGCAAATGGAGCTGGGAGCCACAGTGCAGCCAGAACTTCAGAAGAATGCGCAGCCACGCCCTTATATGGAATGTTGGCGTGTCACAATGCAGCCAGGGAAAGAGGCAGACAGGGAAAGAGGCAGACACAGACAGGGTAAAAGACAGACAGGGAAAGTGACAGACGGGGAAAGTGACAGACGGGGAAAGTGACAGACGGGGAAAGGGATAGACGGAGAAAGAGACAGAGACAGACGGAGAAAGGGACAGAGACAGATGGAGAAAGGGACAGAGACAGATGGAGAAAGGGACAGAGACAGACGGAGAAAGGGACAGAGACAGACGGAGAAAAGGACATAGACAGACGGAGAAAGGGACAGAGACAGACGGAGAAAGGGACAGAGACAGGGATAGAGAGAGAGAGACAGGGATAGAGAGAGAGAGAGAGACAGGGATAGAGAGAGAGACAGGGATAGAGAGAGAGAGAGTGGGAGAGAAACAGAGATAGAGAGGGAGAGTGGGAGAGAAACAGAGATAGAGAGAGTGGGAGAGAAACAGAGATAGAGAGAGAGAGAGTGGGAGAGAAACAGAGACTGTTACTATCCCGGGCAGCGCCAGGTGCTATGTTGTGAGGTGAAATTTTAACCCCACGCGTTCCAATTTACCAATCAATTTTTGCCCCTATCTACATAATGGGGAAAAAGTGAAACGAAAAGTGTTGGGGGCAAATTGACAGCTGCCAGATGTGAACAAGGGGGACTTAAAGAATGAGAGCGATGGCGCCAAAGAGTATATACCATACAGTTGGTAAGGTGGGGCCCCGACATGGGATACTCACCACACTCTGGGATATGAACACACACACAAAATGCGCCACACACTACCACGTGCTTGAACACATATACCACCCTCAGCACACATTTCACCACACATACACCAACCTGGCCACATAATCGCCCTAAACACACACAAGTCTGGTATTATCCTTCAAAAATAAAAATCTGATTAATAAGCAGCCAAACTACAAGAACAACAAAGGTACCATATAGGAAATACGGCAGCTGTCAGTCACATGACCTGTCTGTATGTGTATGTGTGAGCCAATATATACTGTCAGGGGGGAGGGCTTTCTGTTGCCTGGAGATTTATCAGGCTGCCAATAGCAACCAATCACAGCTTAGCTTCTATTTTGCTACAGATAATTAATCTGAGCTCTGATTGGTTAATATAGGCAACAATTTAATAATTGCATTTCTATCTGTTTTGTGGCTTTTGTGTGCAGAATACATTTTTGTTAATACATTCTATTTTGTTAACAAACAGCAGTTATTAACCCGGGCGAAGCCGGGTAGTACAGCTAGTATATATATATAAAGACATATATATACAGTTAGGTCCAGAAATATTTGGACAGTGACACAATTTTCGCGAGTTGGGCTCTGCATGCCACCACATTGGATTTGAAATGAAACCTCTACAACAGAATTCAAGTGCAGATTGTAACGTTTAATTTGAAGGTTTGAACAAAAATATCTGATAGAAATTGTAGGAATTGTACACATTTCTTTACAAACACTCCACATTTTAGGAGGTCAAAAGTAATTGGACAAATAAACCAAACCCAAACAAAATATTTTTATTTTCCATATTTTGTTGCGAATCCTTTGGAGGCAATCACTGCCTTAAGTCTGGAACCCATGGACATCACCAAACGCTGGGTTTCCTCCTTCTTAATGCTTTGCCAGGCCTTTACAGCCGCAGCCTTCAGGTCTTGCTTGTTTGTGGGTCTTTCCATCTTAAGTCTGGATTTGAGCAAGTGAAATACATGCTCAATTGGGTTAAGATCTGGTGATTGACTTGGCCATTGCAGAATGTTCCACTTTTTTGCACTCATGAACTCCTGGGTAGCTTTGGCTGTATGCTTGGGGTCATTGTCCATCTGTACTATGAAGCGCCGTCCGATCAACTTTGCGGCATTTGGCTGAATCTGGGCTGAAAGTATATCCCGGTACACTTCAGAATTCATCCGGCTACTCTTGTCTGCTGTTATGTCATCAATAAACACAAGTGACCCAGTGCCATTGAAAGCCATGCATGCCCATGCCATCACGTTGCCTCCACCATGTTTTACAGAGGATGTGATGTGCCTTGGATCATGTGCCGTTCCCTTTCTTCTCCAAACTTTTTTCTTCCCATCATTCTGGTACAGGTTGATCTTTGTCTCATCTGTCCATAGAATACTTTTCCAGAACTGAGCTGGCTTCATGAGGTGTTTTTCAGCAAATTTAACTCTGGCCTGTCTATTTTTGGAATTGATGAATGGTTTGCATCTAGATGTGAACCCTTTGTATTTACTTTCATGGAGTCTTCTCTTTACTGTTGACTTAGAGACAGATACGCCTACTTCACTGAGAGTGTTCTGGACTTCAGTTGATGTTGTGAACGGGTTCTTCTTCACCAAAGAAAGTATGCGGCGATCATCCACCACTGTTGTCATCCGTGGACGCCCAGGCCTTTTTGAGTTCCCAAGCTCACCAGTCAATTCCTTTTTTCTCAGAATGTACCCGACTGTTGATTTTGCTACTCCAAGCATGTCTGCTATCTCTCTGATGGATTTTTTCTTTTTTTCAGCCTCAGGATGTTCTGCTTCACCTCCATTGAGAGTTCCTTAGACCGCATGTTGTCTGGTCACAGCAACAGCTTCCAAATGCAAAACCACACACCTGTAATCAACCCCAGACCTTTTAACTACTTCATTGATTACAGGTTAACGAGGGAGACGCCATCAGAGTTAATTGCAGCCCTTAGAGTCCCTTGTCCAATTACTTTTGGTCCCTTGAAAAAGAGGAGGCTATGCATTACAGAGCTATGATTCCTAAACCCTTTCTCTGATTTGGATGTGAAAACTCTCATACTGCAGCTGGGAGTGTGCACTTTCAGCCCATATTATATATATAATTGTATTTCTGAACATGTTTTTGTAAACAGCTAAAATAACAAAACTTGTGTCACTGTCCAAATATTTCTGGACCTAACTGTATATATATATATATATATATATATACACATATATATATATATATATATATATATATATATACTTAATATACAGCAATGAAGTATAGACAGTTTAGGAATATTTTTCTAATATACAGAAAAAAAATAGGGTGATTGTTAGATTTCAAGAACACTGAGGCTACATCATTGCCGCAGCCCATTGGGGTTCAACCAAAAATATTGTCGTGATCTACCTTAAATGGTGCCACATCCGTTTTAGGCCCCCTTCACACGTGCGCACAAAAATGCACGTATGATACATTCTGTTTTGTCCATCTATGTGACCATCTGTGTATGTATATGTTAATCATATATTATCCGTGTGTCATCTGTGTGCTATCTGTGCCATCCATGTGTAGCTGAGTACCGTCTATGGGATATCTATGTGAAACGTACGACAAACAAACGCATAAAACTAATATGATTGATTTGGGTATGATAGATTGTACAGCTATTTTCATAAATAAATAATTAAATAAAAAAAAACTACTACCCTATTTTTGCTAAGCAGCAAAGGTAAAGCAGACAGCTCAGGGCTGATGTTATCAGTCTGGGAAGGTCCATGGTTATTGGCCCTTCCCAGCCTAGAACTAGCAGCCCACAGTTGTCTCAGTAGTGGTGCATTACATTAAATGTGCCAAGTTTGGCGCTTTGTCTTGCCTCTTTCTGATTGCCTTGGTGCGGTGGCATTTAGGGTAAAGGTAGTTGGGGTTGATGTCAGCTGTAAATTATCCAAAAACACAACTGACATCAATCCCTGGTGTTAGTAATAGAGAAGTATTTATCAAGACACCACCATTACTAAAAAATACTTTATTGAAAATAAAACACTTCATGACATTTTCCCTCCCCTCGTTCACCCCTTTATTAAAAAAACAAGCAGGTCTGCCATAGTCCAGTGAATCCAAAACAGTCCACAAATGGAAAGCTGAAAGACATAAAAAGAGAGAAATAAAAACAAGACGCTGTCCCTCGTTCACCAATGTTATAGAAAGCAAAGTTCCCAGTTCGACAAAGTCCAGCGGTTCCCAAGGAAAATGGAAAAATATTGCTTCAATATCACACATCAGTTTCCCAAAGCTTAGGAGAAAACAAAGAAGCTCTTCTGTTTTCTAATATTAGTAAGGAGTACTTGTGATGGATCATCATTCCTGAAAAGGCACCTGCACAATATAAATTTATATTTTTCCTAAAATATCAGTCAATGGTGAGCCCCCTATGCTAACGTTTGGACATCACCAATCTATCCAGGCTCAGACTGGCCCACTGGAGAGCCTGAGAATTACCTGGTGGGCCACTGTGCAGCTTCTTTCACTGTTGCTGCTCTCGTCTGTGCCCGATCTACCTCCCTGCAGCGACACACCTTTTATATTTTCACTGTCATGTCTCACTGAGTCCAGATACTAAAATGAGTAGTTTATTTCATTAGTTACCCAGTTTATTACTCAAACATAGTGAATAAGAGGACATCTTTTTGACTCTTGGCTCCGAAGAGTGGGCTCCTGCCTTCATGGGCCTTCCTCCTGAACGTCACCACAGCTCCCAGTACCATAAAAACAATTATACTATAGATTTTGCTACACGTAACATATCAAAAGCATGCAATCATTTTACATTTTTGCCACAATCAACTTACCCAAATGGTAGTAAAAAAAATATTCTTTATTTGCCACAATTTTGTAAAATCGTATTAAAAAAAACACAGTGTGTTCAGAATTTAGTAACCTACCCAAAGTCAGGAAAAGTGGTCAGAAATGATTGCTGACAGCATTAACTGAAAAGTTAGGTGCAATCTTCAGGACTTGCTGAAAGTTGTAGTTTTATTTAAAGCTGGTGAGTTCCATGTACTGAAAAATAAGCCAACTTCTTATTCAGCTAAATTGATGTAAAGCTAAAAATGTTTTGGCTCTTCAACTTTGGGGACCGAAAAATAGATTTTTTTTTAGATTTAATGATTTTTATTATGCAAAAGTAATTAAAAAATATACTAGACAAATTTGATATTGCTGCAATCAAAATGACCTATAAATCAAAGTTATAATATTATTTATACTTTATGACACCTTGGAAAAAAAGTCAAAATATAATAGCAGATTTACAGTTTTTTATTCTACCCCCGCCTCAAAAAAATTAATATGTTTACATATAAATGATGTGTATCACCATTTAGTGACATTGAAAAATGCTAACTCATACCATTATGTCAAAGAGAAAAATATTTAAAAATTGGCCCTCAAAATAGTTAATTGAGAACAATTTAGATTTATTACATCCTGAAGGACTATGGCCAAGACATAAAAATGCAGCTTATTTTCCATTGCATATTTGCTTGCGGAAACTTCATTGCATTATACAGTGCCACAAGCTATGAAATATATCTGATATGAAATTTGAAGACACTGCAGGTTGGAAATCAGCAGTTTGTCAATTTATTCTGCGTATGTAGGTGCAGAGCAAAGGAAGAAATTTGTGGCTCCCCCATTAGGAATCAGTGAACTTAAAAGGTAATGTGCAAGTTGGGAAGCATGTGGCTCCCCCACTAGGAATGAGCAAACTCGAACGGTAAAGTTCGGGGTTCATACTGGACACTGCTGTCCGGGGCTCAAACTTGAACATGAACTTTTAAAAAAAGGATGAGTCCAAGTTCAAAATTTGGGTGCTGTTCATATGCTGATAAAGTTTGTTGAAAGGCTGCCGTGCAACCAATCAACAAACTTTATTGCATGCGGATGATGTGTGTACGCTGGTATGAACAATAAAGATTTTTGAAAAAAATAATAACGTATCTATTTTTGATAACCAGAGCAGGTAAGGCAGACAGCTGGGGGCTGCAACCCTCAGCTCTCTGCTTTACCGTGGCTGGTAGTAAAAAAAATAGGGGCTTCAACGCCATTTTTTAAAATTATTTATTTAATCATTTAAAAACAAAACAAAAAAACAACATGAGGTCCCCCCTATTATTGATAATCAGCCAAGGTAAAACGGACAGCTGGGGGCTGGTATTATCAGGGTTCGAAGGTTCATGGTTATTAGGCCCTTCCCAGCCTTAAGGCAGATCTTTTGCAGATCTGTGGTTGCAGTGAAATCATGGACATATTGTTCCATTTGTACTCGGCCACAAACCTGGCGATGATTGTCCACAAATTCACTGCAACCACAGATCTACTACAGATCTACCACAGATCTGCCACAGATTTATCTCCGTGTGTGACAGGGCCTTAAGAATAGCAGCCCACAGATGGCCCAGAAGTGGTGTATCCATTGGATGCTCCAGTCCCGGTGCTTCGCCCAGCTCTTCCTGATTGCCCTGGTGAATTGGCAATCAGAATAATAGTTGTTGGGTTGATGTCAGCTGTATAATGTCAGTAATGGAAAGGTGTCTATCAGACACTCCATTACTTACCCAGTAAGTATAGAGTTAAAAACACACACACATAGAGAAATAAATAGAGTCAGTTCAAAGGCGGGCAACTAGACTATTACAAGGAATGGAAGGCCTCACATATGATGACAGGTTGAAAAAGTTAGATATGTTTAGCTTAGAAAAAAGACGTCTCAGAGGAGATCTCATTTATATGTATAAATACATGTGTGGTCAATATAAAGGACTGGCACATGACTTATTTCTTCCAAAGACAGTACTAAGGACCAGGAGGCACTCACTGCGAGTGGAAGAAAAGCGATTCCGACACCTAAATAGGAAAGGGTTCTTTACAGTTAGAGCAGTCAGACTGTGGAATGCCGACCACAAGAGGTAGTAATGGCAGATACTATAACAGCTTTTAAAAAAGGGCTGGATGATTTCCTCAGTACACACAACATTGTTGGTTATAAATGACTTAGTGACTAAATGTAGAACTGGTGGAGGAAGGTTGAACTAGATGGACCTAGGTCTTTTTTCAACCTAAGTAACTATGTAACTATGTAAAAAAAGACTGCCCCACATTCCTTTGTTCACCAATTTATTAATTAAATTGAAATCCTTGAAGTTTTGACGCAATCCAAAGTGTTATGTCCAACGACGCCATCGGTTCATAAGGAGCCTTGTTATGAAAACGTCCTGAGAATGAGGCTCCCTAGGTCACTGCTCGTCACTCAGCAGAAGGCCCGAAATTTTTCACACTTGCGTGAAATTCCAGGTTTGCTTCTGATCTGGACTGACCTATGGCGTCTCCTTCTTAGAACAAAGCTCCATAAGAATCGATGTGCGTTGTGGGGCATTACACTTTGGATTACATTGGAACATACAAGATTTATTTTTAATCAATTTGTTAACAAGGGCTTGTGGGGAGTTTGAATTCAAATGAACTTTTTGTTTCCAGTGTCTCTGTGTTTTTTAAGTCTATACTTGCTGGGATAGTAATTGAGGTGTTTGATAGATGCCTCTCCCCTACTAACCCCTGGGCTTGATGCCAGCTGTAAATTCACAGTTGACACCAACCCCAAAAATATTATTCCAATTGCCACCGCACGCCCATTACTAACCAGACAATTGTACAGTTAAAAATAAAAACACACACACACACACGCACACACACACACACACACACACACACACACAGGGAAAAAAATAGTTGATTTTAATAAAGACTCCAGCACACTCCCTCATTCACCAATTTATTAATTTTAAAAATATTCTCAAAATTCCGACGTAATCCAATGGTGAATAATTTCTTTCCCATACTCTCTCATTCAACAATTTATTAATTAAGAAGAAATCCTTGAACTTCTGACGTAATCCAATGGTGTAATTTTCCACAACGCCCAACGAATTTTATAGAGCTTCGTCATGTGCTGGTTATCAAAAATAGGGGAGACCCCATGTCATTTTTTTAAATGTATTTATTTATTTGATCTTAGCAGAATATAGGCATCTTCTCCATGCTGAAACGCTTAACTGGCTGTGCTGCAACCTTTTAATTAACTATATTAGTATACAAAAGCTCCAAGCTCGGACCTTGTGAAAAGTTCGAGTTTGATCCCCATACTCCAGGTGTCCGATACGAACCCCGAACTTTACCAATCAGATTCGCTTATCTCTAGTTATAGCTGAACAGGGGACAGATGTAATGTTAAAGTGCTATCTCTTGTTTCCTTTCTAATTTATGATGAAGTCATATTTTACCATTACATTATGACAAATATAAATCCCCATCCTGATGAACCACAGCCCTCATAGATTGGTCACTCCTATCATACTCAAAATATTATTACTTTATTGCAACTCAACTACACCATTCACACTACCGTATACTTTCTTCTAATTTACTGTTCATTTAAATGATGATCTTCTTTTAAATACATGCGGAAAGTGAATTACCGTATTTTCCGGATTGTAAGATGCACTTTTTTTGGAGGGGCTAAAATGTGAGTGCATTTTACAAAGCGGATATGGCTTACCAGGGTGGTGGAGCGGGGCTCATAGGCAGAGTCGGCGATACTGAGGGTGTCACTGCAGTGTTGCGGCAGCAGGCGCCTGATCTGACTGCGGGCTCTATTGAATCATCTGCGGTTGACGCGATGAACTTAAAAAAATGGCTCTGGAGGTCGTGCGTGCACAGATTGACGCGATGAACTTCAAGAAAATGGCCTTTCTGCACACGTGCCGCCTCTGCGGCCATTCTTTTGAAGTCCATCGCATCAACCACGGGCGATTCCATGGAGCGTGCAGTTAGATCAGCCCCATCCTGTGACCCTCCTGAATCGCCCCCCTGCAGTGACACCCCTGCAGCATGCCGGCAGATCAATGGCGCCCACCACCATGACACCCCCAAGGCCACAGTATTGCCAACCCTCTATCCACTGACCCTCCTGAGACGCGCCACCCTCTCCTCCGAGCCCGCAGCATCGCCGACCCTGCCTCCTGTGACCTTTTTCAGCCGCTCTACCACCGCCGCTCCCCCCTGCTGAGATATAAGACACACTAGGGTTAGAAAACGGACCCTCATTTTAACATTAAAAATTATTTTTACCTATTTTCCTCCTCTAAATTTGGGATGCGTCTTATAATCCAGTGCGTCTTATAAACCGAAAAATATGGTCATTCCACATGTAAAGAGGACAGGACAAAAAAAAAATCTGTATTTTTCTTTGTTTCCTAATTTGAGAGGTTTCCTTCCAATTATTTTTTTTTGTTTTAAAGACTTTAATCATATAATGCATTTCTTGAGCTGGATTATTAGACTTTTATAATGATCAAATGATAAATTCAATTATTTTTCCAGTGTATCTAGACTAAAAAAAGATATAAATTATCCTTATATGCTAAGTATCTTAAAGGGACATTTATATATATATATATAGGTGTCATCATAAACTTTTTGAAATTATGTAAGAGTCAACTAGTTCACTTTCTGTAGAAGGGAATCAGTAACAAAATCAATAACTAACCCTTCAGAGGAACATGATTTGTCTAAGAGGGTGGAAAAATCTTTGCAGCAGCTGGTTCACTTGGTAATCAATTATTTATGGTGGAGTTTGCAGGTTGCACAAAGGTAAGCACCGAACAAGTGCAAAGGTCAGCATGGTCATCCACATTGGAAAATAGAGCAAGTGCAAAAAAGACTTATATAGATTGTTAATAAATGGGACAATCTTTTTTTTTTTTTACAACAAAAACGCGAAATTGAACTTAGAAGTTTTTGTTTTTTTATTTGTACAAAATTGTTTTCTCCTCTTTCTCAGCTAAAGTAGTTAAGTGAAAAATGCTCGGGTTCCTCATTGACTTGCATTAGCTTCATTATTTGTGTCGAATTAGGTATTCAGTACGAATAATCCAAACCCGAATAATTTACTATTCACCTATCACTATTGATAATGTCCCATATAGGGACTAAGTAAAAAAGTGAGAAAAATAAAAAAGTTTAAAGCAAAATATTAAAAAACAAAAAGCGAAGAAAAAATATTATATCAATAAATACTATATTTTTCGGTTTATACGACACACCAAATTATAAGACGCACCCCAAATTGAGAGCAAAAAAAGGTTAAAAAAAGGGGGCCGTTTTATAATCCGGTGGTGTCTTACCGGAAGGGGCAGGAGCAGTGATGGAGCGGAGTCACGGTAGGCAGGGGCGGTGGGTGTCCCAGAAACTGTAGGCTGTGCTGGGGCTGCGGCGGAAGCTGGGGCTCAGGCACTTGTGCTGGTGCTGCAGCAGCCGTGCTGGTGCTCGGGTGGTGGCAGATGCGGACGGTGAGGGCTTCAAAGATCTCATCTGCGCAAGCACCACCTCTTGGTGCCAGTTTCCTTAAGTACACTGCTGGGAGGTCAAAGGGCCAGAGGTGTGTATGTGCAGAAGAGATATTAAGCCAACAGCTCTATCTGTACACGTGCTGACTCTGGATGGCATTATTTGAAGTCCTCACCGCCCGCCCTGCAGCGCCAGTCCAACCATCGGAGACTCCACACAGCCTCCAAAGCACCAGCTACTGCAGACCCCGTACAGCCACCCCAGTACCAGCCGCTGCAGACCCCGCACAGCCTCCGCAGAGCATACACAGTCGTCGCAGCACCAGCTCAGCCATCGCAGCATTCCCCCGGCCTCTTGCAGCCCCTTTCCACTACCCAGTAAGCTACATTCAGATTATAAAATGCACCCCTCACTTTCCTCCCAGATTTGTGGGAATCTGGGAGGAAATGTAAGGTCACATGTGGGGTATTGTGACATTCAGGAGAACTTGTTATAGTTTTTTTTTACCTATTCCCATTGTGAAAATTTGAAATCTGAGACTAAAACAACACTTTAGTGACAAAAATGTATTTATTTTTTCTTCATCGCTTTATAATAGTATAACATTTTGTGACACACCTGTGGTGTCAATATGCTGAAATGGGAAAGTTTTCACGGAATATAGTTTTTGCTTTTTTTCTTGGTGAAATATTCAGAAATGTGTCCAAACAATTGGCGCCATTGTCACCATTTTCCAAGAACCATAATGATTTCATTTTTTGGGATCTGGTGCTGTTCGATGGCTTATGTTTTGCTCTTTGAGCTGATGTTTTTACAAATACTACATTTGGGTAGAATCAATGTTTTGATCACCTCTTATTGCATTTTATTGCAATGTTGTGGCAGCAAAGAAATCCTAATTGTGGCATTTTTCTTTTTTTTACTGATCAGATTACTTTATTTTATATCTTGATAGATCAGATGTTTTTTAAAGCAGTGATACACCATATTTGTGTTTTTTATTATTGTTTTATTTTCAAAGGGGCAAAAGGGGGGGTTATTTGAACTTTTATGGGTTTTTTTCATATTTTTTAAAAACTGTTTATTGTTTTTACTAGACCTCTTAGGGGACTGGAAGCTGTGATCTTCCAATCGTTTCTGCTGCACAGAGCAAGATCAGCGCCAGCACCGCTCTGTACAGCAGAAATGATGTTGTGTTTCAGCTCCCCTGCCTGAGCAGTGGTAGCCCACTCCTCGGCGTTGAGCTGCCGGAGGAGTCCTTGGTTTCCCGCAGGCGCTGGCCCGTCGGGTGTTTGGCCCTTGGCGGTGGCGCTCACCCGGTCTCGGTGGGCTTTTGCCTTCTTTCGGGACTTTGGGTGTGGATGAACCCGTGAGGTCCAGCCAGCAATCAGTCAATTTGCCTATACTCAGTGGCTTCTAAGCTAGGACGGGGTCTGAGTACCCGGTTTCTGGTGCTCCGGTACACGGTTGACTCCCCGGTTCAGGACCAGCGGGCTCCAACCCAGGCCCGGTCCGTACGGTTCCGCCGGTTGCTGTACCAGTACTCCTGCAGACGGCCACCACCGTCTGCCTGCCTGACGTTTCCAAAGGGCCCAGGCTCCTACCCGGGTCCCTGACAGCTGCTCCACTACCACTCACTGTCAGCTCCAAAACTTAAACTGTTTGAACTTCCTGCCCCAGGACATTAGTCTCCTCAGTGGGCGTGCCTTTCCGCCTGACTCCGCCCACCTGGTGTGCTCTACTGGCCCTGAGGGAGGCATCAGGTCTCCCTCTCGGGTGACGTGTGTGTGACCTCACAGGGGGGTGGGGGTGTGTGTGTATGATGTAATTACCTGTGACCCCTGGGGTCCAGGGCGTCACACATCAGATAAACCCCGGCTGTCAGGACAACCCATCAGCGCCCCATGATCATGTCAAGGGGCTGCCGATAGGAGTGGGGAATAACGCACTCCCCAACGGCGCAAGTTATATCCCGCTGTCAAGGATTTATAGCGGCTGGCAGATCTCTAATCTATGAGAAGCACATGTCAATTGATCAGATAATTTGACATGTGCAGGTAAAGGTGCGGGCTCGGTATATGTGCCTGTATCAAAAGGAGGAACAAGACCTTAGATGTACCAGTATGTCCAAGGTCGTGAAGGGGTTTAAGATGAACCCCTTTTAAAAAAAATGAATTCCTAATCCTTTACGCCGGTTTCACACATCCGGCACTTCGCCAGATTGCTGGATCCGGCACACTCCAGTACAGTGCAATACTGTACAATGGCATCACGGTAAGCTCCGGTCACTTGCTCCGGTCACATGACAGCATGTGACCGTAGGTTGCCGCGATGACATTGTAGTGTATTGCACTGTACTGGAGTGTGCCGGATCTGGCAATCCGACGAAATGCCAGATGTGTGAAACTAGCCTTAGCAATATGTATTTTATGTAGTGCATTGTGCATGTGTGCACATACTTATCGGTCACCATCTACTCCTGTGTCCAGCACTCTTGTGATAATTTTTGGACCTTAATTCAGAATAACTATCATCCACACTGTCTTCTGAGAAGACTGCACATTAATGAGAGTCTTAAGGCCCTGTCACACACACAGATAAACCTGCGGCAGATCTGCAGCTGTAGTGAAATTGTGGACAATCAGTGCCAGGTTTGTGGCTGTGTACAAATGGAACAATATGTCCATGATTTCACTGCAACCACAGATCTGCCAAAGATTTATCTGTGTGTGTGACAGGGCCTTTAGGCTGCATTCGCATATCCTGCGAAATGTCTGAGTGCTGTCCAATTTTTTCGCAGACTGCAAACATAGAGTGACTTAAGCCCGCTTTACACGCTGCAATGTATCTTACGATGTGTCGGTGGGGTCATGTCATAAGTGACGCACATCCGGCATCGCAAGTACATTGCAGTGTGTGACAGGTACGTGCGATTGCGATTGAACGTTAAAACGTTCATCGCATACACATCGTACCTGTCTCTAGAATTGCACATCAGATAGTTCATCGTACCCGGGGTAGCACACATTGCCGTGTGTGACACCCCAGGAAAATGAACAGATCTTACCTGCGTCCTGCGGCTCCCGGCCCACAATGCGGAAGGAACGAGGTGGGCGGGATGTTTATGTTCCACTCAGCTCTGCCCCTCTGCTTCTATTGGCCGGCTGCCGTGTGACGTCGCCGTGACGCCGAACGTCCCTCCCACTCCAGGAAGTGGACATTCGCCGCCCACAGCGAGGTCGTATGGACGGGTAAGTATGTGTGACGGGGGTTACTCGTATGTGCGGCACGTTCAACAAATTGAACGTGCCGCACATACGATGGGGGCGATGCAAATCGCATACAAGATCGTATGCGAAATTGCAGCGTGTAAAGCGGGCTTTAGATCTATACATACATTTGTGAAAATCACAGATACAAGTTTGAGATCCGTGGGACTCAAAGCACTTTCTATTCTGATTAGTGTTGGGCAGATTCGCAGACGGGCCTAAATAGATTTAAAAAAAGAATTCTGATTCCGGCCCGGAATTTATCTCGGATATCTGGCCGGATGCCAGTCCTTATATAAGTTTATGGGGACCAGAATCTGGTGATTATAAATGGTGGTAGAAGCGATAGGGGGATAGGAGCAGGGTTTACCGAGGCTCCGGCATGGTTGTAACTGCTCTCACAACCACCCATTCACTTCTGGGGCTACTCTGTAGGCTCATGCATATGCATTGCTTTCCCCGCACACTGGCGTCTGTGATTGGTTGCTGTCAGACGTGCCCCCACCCTGAGTGGCAGTGCTGACTGTTTCCAATCACATATTGTCACGCTGTACTCTAAGATGTACAATAGCAGTACAGCGCAGTAATGTGGGACTGAGAGGAAACTATCTGAGAAGGTAGTTAGCTGGTAAACCACTAGGGGGCGTAAAAGTGGAGGAAACGTATGAGCAGGGAATTCCCTAGCAGAGGTAATACTAGTCAAGCTCACCAGATGGCAGTAGAATCGTCAGAAAGCCGTGTCACAACATGAGGTCTTGTAAGTACACAAGGGCAAAGTCTAAACATAGTCAGAGGGAAGCAAATAGTCAGTAGCTGGGAAATCAGAGCCTAGAAGCGAGGGGGAGTGGGAGGACAAGACAGAATAAAGGTAAACAGATAAGGAACGAACAGGGAGACAGCGGGAGAGACACTGATGGAAACAGACAACAGAGGAGGATAACAGGTCAGGTGAACACGGAGGTCAGGAGGGGGCAGGGCAGACAACAGGTCACTCAAGAGCAGAACACAGCAGAGCCAGAAATATCACTGGCGAAGTCCAAGAGAAACAGTGCCCTAATAAAGCAGCCTGACCTCCAGAACGAGGCAGGAAGGATTAACCCCTAACGTGACTTGCATCAGAAGTGAAACTAAAAAAAAGGCTCAGCTCCAGCTAAGCCAGGAGTCAATCATGACACATATGCTATGTGCATCTATCGTGGTATAAAAATAAATCAATAAAATTGGCATAGGGTGCTCCCATATTGATAACCAGCACAGATATAGCCTACGGCTACAGGCTGCGGCCTCCAGCCGTGCGCTTATCTTAATGACACATTTGAACAAAAATGTGACTTTCCAAGGGTCTTTTTATGGGCTTGGAAACAAGCACACCTTTTCAATTAGTAAAAAAGCAAAAAAAATAGAAAAAAACTACGATGACACCTGTGAAAAAAGTTAGTCCATGTTTTCAGATGGTAACATGGATGAGTGAATGTAGCCTAAGTTCACACAAGCATATAAAAAAAATCATCCCTCGTTCATCCAGAAAACAATGGTTGATTTTTCATCTATATCCCATCCTATGTCTGTTATTTACATCTGTAATGTCATCTACAGCATGTATTATTTATTTTTATACAGCAGCAGTTAATACAAATTTAGAAGACCAAATAAAGTTTTCAATGTCAGTATTTCCAATGTGTTCATAAATATTGGATGCTATATAGATGATTCATAAGGTACCTGTATGGCCCGTATGGTAGACTTACATAAGTTTTTTTGCAAGTGGACATTCATTGTGTGAATAAAAATACGCTCATTTGAACAGCCCTATAAAATAGCATTGGCCCGAGTATTGTTAGGTTTTTTTATGAACATCATTTGGAGCAAATAGTCAGTCGTAGTGTGAACTTAGCCCCAAAGTTACTGATTTCTTGGAAGGAACTTTTGGTTTTGAATTTCTTTTTGATCTTAAATTACGCTTATGAGCTGATCTATAACATTAGTAACACCTAATAGATTTACTTTGACAATTTAGGGTTCCCACAACTCTCCAGCACTTTATTTCCATCTATTTCTGGGGGCTTTTTGAAGAATGTTTGGGGTCCTTGTCCTGCTGCAAGACCCATGACCTAGTACACAACCCCAGTTTTCTGACATTGGGCACTACATTGCAATAATCTTGGTTCTCAGACAGTTCTCTTCTCCTTTTTCTGTTCTCCATGTTTAGTGTGGCACACACAAGCACATAATGCAAAGATTGAGTCAACTTCTCCTCTTTTTGTCTGGGTTCCAGAGTGATTTTCATATTGCCCACACCTGTTACTTGCCACAAGTAAGTTTGCTTGAGCATCACATGCTCAAGGCCTCTTTCACACGTCCATGCAAAACGCTGAAGTTTTGGGCGGACATGTTGAAGGTGCATATGGCCCATCTGTGTGCCATGATTTTGGAACACTAGTGTTCACTGTGTGCAGCATTAGCAAACATAGAGCAGGAACTTTTTACTCACCTGTCCCCAGCGCTGCTGTCCCCGGCGCTGCTGCTTCTGGCTCCACGGTGCAGTGAATTTTAATGAGGATAATGAGTGGGCCTGGAAGCAAGTGAAAGCAGTGCCAAAGAGAGCAGCGCTGGAGACAGGTGAGTATAGAAAATAATTTTATTTCAAAGACACGTGTTTTCTACAGTATGTGTCACATGGATCATATCAGTGTGTGGTTTGTGTGACATCAGTGGTGCTGGAGAAAAATGGACTTGTCTCCTTGCGGACCACACAGATATGTGCGTGCGCTGCACAGACACACGGTCCATAAGAAATCACTGATGTGTGCGCAGACCCATTGATATTAATGGGTCTGTGCATGTCCATGTCTCTGGTATGCATGAAAACGGAGTCATACGTCCCGGAATCACTGACGTGTGAATAGGGCCTAAAACAAAGTCATTTACCCACAGTTTTGGAAAGTTGCCAACAATTTTCTATGGCCCATTTTTGGGATTTTGTGTGAAATTATGTCCAATTTACCTTCATTTCTCTGGGGGGAGGGTTGTGTTTCTCCAATACACACAAAGAAAATAAACATGCATATAACAAAATATATGTAATTGAAATAACTTTCTGGGAGAAATACGTCATTTTCTGGAACATTTTTAAGGGTGCCAACACTTTTGTCCATGACTGATGGAAGACTAATACTACTTTGGACCTAAAATAGTTGGGGATATGTTGGACATTTTGCATTAAGGCCCATCGGCTTCAAGTTACACTTTTCCCTTCTCTGAGACAATAGAAAATGAGATTGCTGTGCTTCATTAGCTTTTAGTAGAGATGAGTGAGTCTGTTCGAGGTGAAATTAATTCACCTTCCATTTTCCAAGAATTCAAAAACTCCAAAATTTGAATTTCTTTTTCGATTTCATGAATTGTAGTGGACAAAGTGTTGAAATTCTAACTCACCACCTCCATATTCCACCTCTTCAGCTCATCATTCGGTGCTCTGCACCTTCTCTTGCGTCATGACATCATGACTTGCGTCTACACGCGTCGTGACGTCATGCTGATGTGCTGACATCTGAGATCTGTCCGGCACCAGCAGAGCATCAGCAAAATAAAAGGTGAGAGCAAACACGGACCAATAGATGGTGAACTTTTTTATCTCATATGACCCATTTAAAAGAAAACAAGGGTATATTTGTGCACCAGAATTTTTGCACAATTTGCAAAGAAATGTTTTTGATGGTTTGGGCCATAGTTTGATAGTTGTGCCTTGTTTGGCATGTGAAGTTGTCTCAGTTTAAAAGGCACAATGTCACATATGGAGTTCCACCACAACAAACAAGGAGTACAGTGGGGACACTTTAACAACAGTGGGTACTGGTGGTAGGGAAGAGAATGATGGCACACCTCCTGCACTCACCTGTTGATGCATCCTGCAATCCTGCTTTTTTAGCCAGTCCCTGTACAGGTTCTGCACCTGTCGCCAAGCAGGATACCTTAAGCCCTGAGAGATCCTGGCTAGTGAGTAAGAAGGTGATGATTACTAGTCCTACTAATACAATAAAAAGTGAAGGTGTGACAGACAGGGAACAGAACAAAGGATAAAGCCCAGCTTCACAACTGCAGTCAGCCTAGACTGCTTCACAGCAACAAGGGCTCCAGCAGCTCCTTCCACCTCAAGGCTTAGCTACAGAATGGATTCAGAATATCTGGCTCCCTCTACTGGGAAATGTGACCATTTATAGGAGGAAGGGAGAAATCACCAACCGGAAGCACCTGAGGCTTGGAGTCAGAAGCTGCTGGAACGCAAAACTGACATTAACCCTTTCAGCACCAAAGGAAAGGGAATACCTTTAATGTAAGGAGTCTCAGATAGTAAAGAGAGACTCTGGCCCAGATCCTGTCACAAGTCTCTAATAACAGAGAGATGGCCGTGACGCACAATTTATCAAAAAGGACATGATCTAACACCACCACACTGTGTGCCAAAAAAAAGACAAAATTGTGTCTCAAGTTTTTAGCACAAAGTAATCCAAATCAAAGGTTTATTTAAACTATATATATATATATATATATATATATATATATATATACAGTGCAACCCCTGTCAAAAATTATGGAATCACCTGGTTCTGAGGATGTTCATTCAGTTGTTTACCTTGACATGGCACAGAAGTAAAGTCATTTGAAATGGCAACTTTATGGCTTTAAGAAACACTAAAGAAATATCATGAAAACATAATGTGCTAGCCAGTAACGGTACTTTTCAAGACGAAACGGGGGAAAAATTATGGAGTCACCCTGTACATTTTCATTCCCAAAACTAACACCTGCATCAAATAAGATCTGCTCGTTAGTCTGCATCTAAAGAGGAGTGATCCCACCTTGGAGAGCTGTTACACCAAGTAGACTGACATGAATCATAACTCCAACATGAGAGATCTCAATTGAAACAAGGAGAGGATTATCAAACTCTTAAAAAAGGGTAAATCATCACGCAATGTTGCAAAAGAAGTTGATTGCTCACAGTCAGCTGTGTCTACAGCTGGGTTCACACATAGCGACAACGACGTCGCTGTTACGTCACTATTTTCTGTGACGTAGCAGTGACGTCCCGTCGCTGTCACTGTTTGTGACATCCAGAAACGACCCGGCCCCTGCTGTGAGGTCGCCGCTCGTTGCTGAATGTCCTTCTTCATTTTTTGCTCATTGCTCTCCCGCTGTGAAGCACACATCGCTGTGTGTGACAGCGAGAGAGCGACGAACTGAAGCGAGCAGGATGAAGGGAACCAGCTTCTGGCAGCCTGCGGTAAGCTTTAACCAAGGTAAACATCGGGTAACCAAAGGAAGCACTTTCCTTGGTTACCCGATATTTACTTTAGCTATAGCGTCCGCCGCTCCTACGCTGCCTGTGCTGCCGGCTCCCTGCTCCCTGCACACAGCCAGCGTACACATCGTGAAATAAGCAAAGGTTTGCTTATTAACCCGATGTGTACTGTGGCTATGAGTGCAGGGAGCCAGAGCTAAGCGGTGTGCGCTTGTAACCAAGGTAAATATCGGGTAACCAGAGAAGCACTTTGGCTGGTTACCAAATATTTACCTTAGTTACCAAGCGCAGCATCGCTTCCACAGCGACGCGTGTCGTTATGATTGCTGCTGCGTCTGCTGTGTTTGACAGCTAAGCAGCGATCATAACAGCGACTTACAAGGTCGCTGTTATGTCACAGAAAATGGTGACGTAACAGCGACGTCGTTGTCGCTGTCGCTATGTGTGAACCCAGCTTAAAATCTGGATCACTTACAAACAACATGGGAAGGTCGTAAATAGGCAAACATACTGGTAGACCAAAGAAGACATCAAAGCGTTAAGACAGGAAACTTAAAGCAATATGTCTCCAAAACAGGAAATGCACAACAAAACAAATGAGGCATGAATGGGAGGAAACTGGAGTCAATGTCTGTGACCGAACTGTAAGAAACTGCCTAAAGGAAATGGGATTTACATACAGAAAAGCTAAACAATAAAAAGATGATTGCCTGAAGAGAACATGTAAATTTCCACAGTCATTGATAATATGGGGCTGCATGTCAGGTAAAGGCACTGGGGAGATGGCTGTCATTACATCTTCAATAAATGCCCAAGTTTATATTGAAATTTTGGACACTTTTCTTATCCCATCAATTAAAAGGATGTTTGGGGATGATGAAATCATTTATCAAGATGATAATGCATCCTGCAATAGAGCAAAAACTGTGAAAATATTCCTTGAAAGAAGATACATAAGGTCAATGTCATGGCCTGCAAATAGTCCGGATCTCAGTCCAATTGAAAATCTTTGGTGGAAGTTGAAGAAAATGGTCCAAAACAAGGCTCCAACCTGCAAAGCTGACCTGGCAACAGCAATCAGAGAAAGTTGGCGCCATATTGATGAAGAGTACTGTTTGTCACTCATTAAGTCCATGCCTCAGAGACTGCAAGCTGTTATAAAAGCCAGAGGTGGTGCAACAGAATACTAGTGATTTTTGAACAATGTGATTACACACACAACAGAGTTAGATTATGCTCACTTTATTGAAATAGTTAAAACAATCACCAACACACAAAGTGAAATGCTAATACAATATAAAGGCTAAAAAAGTAGTCCTACTGTGTGGTGATCCAGATACAACATAGATAATATACCTGCAATACTTTTCACAATGTACTCACTCATCAAGGAGGTAAATAGTCAGGGATAAACCCATAAGGTGCAGGATAGCTATAGTGCAGCCCCCCCCAGGGGTCTAACCGTCAGGTACACCATAATAAAGGCCAGGTAACAACCACTGCCAAGAGTCACTCAAATAAATAAGGTAAAAGGCAGCCTTGCAACAATTAGTTATATCCAAACGTACCTGATGGATCAGACGGCTGGGGGTGTATCCTAGATCACAAGCCCGAAGCGCTTTTCGGCAACCTTTCTCAAGGGCCGTTACACATCTGTGTTTATCACAGTTTTGTTTTCAGAAACTTCATGAAAACTGTTCTAATACTAAGAATACTAGTGATGTATTGGAGTGTTCTTGTGTTTCTTTGTTTTTCATGATTCCATAATTTTTTCCTCATAATTGAGTGATTCCATATTTTTTCCCCCTGTTTGGTCTTGAAAAGTCACTGTTACTGGCTAGCACATTATGTCTTCATGATTTTTTTTTAGTGTTTCTTAAAGCCAGAAAGTTGACATTTGAAATGACTCTTTTTAAACAAAAGTAAACAACCTAATGAACATCCTCAGAGTCGGGTGAGGCCAGAATTTTTGCCAGGGGTTGTATATATATATATATATATATATATATATATATATATATATGTATATATATATTTATTGTACTACCAGCAGCCAATATAATCACTATGTGACAGAAAATAAGTGTTTTGATACATGGCATGCATTTTTCAAGGACTGATTGGAAACGATGAGGCAGTAACGGAGACATTCGGGACAGCAGTTGTCACTGTGAATGCTCTTGCATGGCTGCACATTTTTTACAAGCATTCCCATAGTGCATGTTTGCCTTGTGCTTATTATTGATCCTCATCTCTAATAAAATTAGGTGTTTGTGTTTTCCACTATCTTTATTTGCCGCCTAAATGGAATTGCACCAGTAAGTAAACTTCAGACATCACAGCGAGCAGCTTCAGGAAAAGAAAAATCATTGTTGAACATACCCAGAGGGGGTGCTGCACGGGGATCCGGGAGCTCTTAACATTACACGTTCACATGTAACTCCCTCTGGTGTCAGCGGCCACTTAAGATTTATTTTACCTTTCTGCAGCCTCCATACTTCTGTAGCTGGGGCTGTGCCAGTTATCAGATACTTTTACAAGTTGGTTTTATCATGTTACTTATTTTGGAAATCGTTTATTTTTTAACTACGGAAATAATAATGACATTATTTATCCTAAGCTATACAAATACTTACCAACATGGGGCTTCATAGATCAAATATTCTGCATCTATGTAAAAAGAAAACCTATATATTATAGTAGTCAGTCTGGAGCTTGTATAACAGTGTAAACTTGGTGCCCTTTAAATAACTCAACACACAGCACAGCCATTAATGTCTACACTGGTGACTATAAAAATGAGTACACCCCTAAGTGAAAATGGCCAAATTGTACCCAAACTGTCAATATATATTTTGTGTGGCCACCACTGCCTTAACTCTCTTGGGTATGGAGTTCACTAGAGCTTCACAGGAGCCGCTGGATCCTCGTCTATCCTCCCTGACGACATCACAAAGTTGGTGGAAGTTAGAGACCTTGCACTCCTCCATCTTCCATTTGAGAAGGCCCCACAGATGATCAATAGTGTTTAGGTCTGGAAACACTTGGCTGGTCCAGCACCTTTACCCTCAGTTTCTCTAGCAAGGCAGTGGTGGTCTTGGAGGTGTGTTTGGTGCTTGCAACCCAGTTTCCTAAGAGAGGGGATCATGCTCTGCTTTAGTATATTACATTACATGTTGGCATTCAAGGTTCCCTCAATAATCTGTAGATTCCCACAGCCAGCAACACTCATGCAGCCCCAAACCATGACACACCCTCCACCATGCCTGACTGTAGGCAGGGCACACTTGTCTTTGTGTTTCTCACCCGTTTGCAACCATACAAGCTTGACACCATCTGAACTGAATCAGTTTATCTTGGTCTCACCTGGCCACATGACATGGTTCCAGTAAGTAGTTCATGCATTTTCCCCTTGTGTGTCTTGCTTATATCTTCTATAGTGTTTAATGGGGTTGACGAAGAGCTCATCCCATCCATTCCCTATTTAGGGCCCAGCATTAGGTATACCTAGGGTCAGGTATCCAGATCGGCGTATAGGTGCAGAACCTAGCTAGGGTGGGGAGGGACACCAGGAACTAGGGATAGGTTTGGTCAGGAGTCACCATCTCCCCCTTCTCTAAACACAGGATTTCCCTTCACTTTTTCCATTCGCATGGTACTTCCCTGTACCTAGCGTCACACATATGTATAACACTTTTAAGTCTCCTGGGACTGTATTGAATACTTTCAAGCTCTTTACAGCAAACACAGCTTTAGTAATGGCCATGTGATCTCAGCATAGCTGACTATGGGTAGATGGATTGTAGCTGTTTTTCACCGCTGTCCTGCCATACACACACATTATTGGTAATGGAAAGAAGTTTTTTTAAAGCCTTCTCTTCTTATCTCCATGGCATAGCATTACTTCCTCTCACTATGCAGATTCCCTACAAAGCAGTTGCTGCATTCTCTGCCTCTGCTTTTATACAAATGAGTCTTCTCTGGCTTATTCAGACTTTTAAAAAATGGCAACGTTTATGTGAGCCCATGTGCCAATGGCAAGGCGACCTCTTTTGTTGTATCCCTGCCTACTCTAATGCCTCTCTTTGGGTTAAAAAACCAACAATTTATGGGCGAATAGGAACCTGCAAATGGAGAATTAAAATTGCCTGAGGCTGAAGAGCGGGAGTGCTCAATCAGAAGGTATGACCCTGTAATCTCAGAAAAAGACTGATGGCACATCCTACCTTTCTAATGTGGACAGGTGCATACTAAACATAAAACATAGTAACATAAAGGAGACAGTTGCACTCTGTAGTGCTAAGATATGTGGAGCAATGAATATGGGAATATAGACATGCATTATTGCTATGAAAAACATGTAAAAATTGAAATATTTAGCACACAAAAATGGCCAATTTTATATAAGCCCAACAGCCGACGGCAAGGTGACCTCTTTTGTTCCCTGCCTACTCTAATGCCTCTCTTTGGGTTAAAAACTACATTTGCAGGTTCCTGTCCTACAATATATTGTAGGTTTTGTAACCCAAAAAGAGGCATTAAAGTAGGCAGGGACTCAACAAAAGAGGTAACCTTGCCGTTGGATGTTGGGCTCACATCAAACTGGCCATTTTTGGGTGCTAAGTATCTCAATTTTTACATGTTTTTTCATAGCAGTAATGCATGTTTATATTCCCATATTCATTGTTTACATATCTTAGCACCTGTCAACTGTGCAACTGTCTCTTTTTTTGTTAATATATCTCATGTTCAGTCTGCACCTGTGCAAACTAGAATGTTAGGATGTGTATTTTTTGTGAAATTTACATGCAATCCAAGAGAAAAAAAACCTTCTTTATGTCTCTGTTTGAAATTAGAGACATATGGCATGTGATTTGTATATACGCGATCACATGCCGACTAGACTGTATCCAGCCTCACTCAATACACTAAGGATATGTGCCCACGGGATATATCCGCAGGTACATCCGCAGGTTTCCCGCAGCTGCTCACTGGAATCCACAGCTATTTTTAGCTGCGGGATTCCAGCGAAATAGCTGCGGTAAACCTGCAGACATTCCTGCGGATTATCTGCGGCAGTCCCGGCCCTATTTCCATAGTGAGCACCGGGATTTCCGCAGATATTTCCGCAGAGAGAATTGACATGCAATTACATGCGGCTGCGGGACATCCGCAGCATATTCCGCAGCCGCACGTATCCGCAGCATGGACACAGCACTCCCCATGTCCCGTAGGATAACATGGGGAGTGTCTGTACATGCTGAAACCTGCGGATTTATCTGGAAAATCTAGAAAATCCGCAGATTTTCCGCAGATAAATCCGCATGTTTAATCTCACGTGAGCGCATAGCCTAAAGGGCACTTTACACACAGCGATATCGCTATCGATATCGCTAGTGCAGGCACCCTCCCTGTCAGTAGTGCGTCGCAGGCAAATTGCTGCCTGTGGCGCACAACATTGCTCGGACCCGTCACACTACTTACCTGCCTAGCGACGCCGCTGTGGCCGGTGAACCACCTCCTTTCTAAGGGAGCGGTTCATGCAGCGTCACTGCGGCGTCACTAAGCGGCTGCCCAATAGAAGCGGAGGAGCAGAGATGAGCGGGACGTAACATCCCGCCCACCTCCTTCCTTCCTCATTACGGGCGGTCACAGATACGTGACATGATTAAGCCCTCTACAGGGTGAAACGCGTAGGAAAGAGCTCCTCTGTCCTCATGTCTCCATGTACTATTTTATTTGATGGTAAGAAGATTTTTATATGAATAAAGAATTGTCATTTTATCTTCTGGAAGACGCTGGAATTTTTTTTCTTTTCTATTTGCCTCTGTGATCACACACCCGGGCCAGGGTGTTTCTGTGCGTCGGGGGTGAGATCTGAGAGTGAAGAGGGGTGAACTGAAAATCCTTATTTTCTACAGATACGGTGAAGTTCATCGTTCCTGCGGTGTCACACATAGCGATGTGTGCTGCCGCAGGAACGACGAACAACATCGTACCTGCTGCAGCAACGATAATCGGGAAAGAAGCGACGCGTCAACGATCAACGATTAGGTAAGTAATTTTGATCGTTAACGGTCGTTCCTGCGTTTCACACGCAACGACGTCGCTAATGAGGCCGGATGTGCGTCACAAATTCCTTGACCCCAACGACATGTCGTTAGCAATGTCGTTGCATGTAAAGCGGCCTTTACAGTCTAGTCGTAATGCGGCCGGAAGGATGTAAATAGCATACTTGTGGTCACATGACCGCTCACTGCCGGGGCTAGTTCCAGAAAATCCAGAAAATTCGTGGGTGATGTGAGGGACATAGAGGGACGACGGCAGACTTGGAGTTTCAGACTGGACAATTCCTTTAATCTGAACAGTCCGGGAACAAAAAAAATCAGAAATTGTGCTGTCTATAGGTTGGCTTCTCTAGTATCGAGTTATGATTGCAGAGTAGGACATTATAAAAAATAGATGTCTCTGGTTTCGGTGGGACCTTCGTTACATTTCAAGGCTTTTTAAAAAGTCAGATGAAAATCTGTACAAGTGAAGTTTTCTTCCTTTAGCATGGGAACCCCATGTTCTTGTCACAGCCTGGTGGAGTGAGGGCATGTTAGAAGCCACATTAGGTGGAGAGGTGGAGTTATGGCACTAAAGCAATGAATATTTGATAGTGGTCACTTAAAAATGTGACCTTAATGTGCATAATGAAAGCTTAGGATGAGATGAGATTGATGGTTTGTTATGACAGATCATGGAGAATTATTGACAGGTTAAATATTTAGAACCGTTGATATATAACTAACGCTTTATAATAAATAACGTCAATAAGATGCATTCAGGAATAATTGTATCGCGGGAAGCAAAATATCACTTTAATGTTCATATACGTATAGAAAAATGGATAGAGCACAATAATCAGATAATAATTGTAAAATGAAGTTTATTAAAGGGGTTGTGTAATTTGGGAACATTTTTTTTTCCTTATTTAAATACATGTGAATGAGGCTAAAAATAATATTTGCAATTGGGTTTTACTAAAAATGTTGTGCTGTTTGGCTCTTATAGTTTGTTTGTTGCACTGTCTATGACTAGATGCAGAATGAGTTAACTGAGAATCTGTCAGTCACCCCACAACGATAGTCTGATGGAGAGTTTGTAACTTTTTTTTAATGTCTTTTTCTGAGCTTCTTTAAAGGGAACCTTTCACTATATTTGGTCACCACCGGTGAGCCCTTATGTACAGCATTCTAGAATACTGTATATAAGAGCCCAGGCCGCGGTGTATAACATAAAAAAATACTTTTATAATACTCACCTAGGGGGCAATCCGGTCCAATGGGTATCGCTGATCTCCGATCCGATGGGTATCGCTGCTCTCTCGTCCGATAGGTATCGCTGCTCTCCGATCCGATAGGTATCGCTGCTCTTCGGTACGATAGGTATCGCTGCTCTCTCGTCCAATAGGTATCGCTGCTCTTCAGTCCAATAAGTATCGCTGCTCTCCGGTCTGATGGGTATCACTGCTCTTCGGTACAATAGGTATCGCTGCTCTCCGGTCCGATGGGTATCACTGCTCTTTGGTATGATAGGTATCACTGCTCTTCGGTACGATAGGTATCGCTGCTCTCCGGTCTGATGGGTATCGCTGCTCTCCGGTCCGATGGGTATCACTGCTCTTCGGTACGATAGGTATCACTGCTCTTCGGTACGATAGGTATCACTGCTCTTCGGTACGATAGGTATCGCTGCTCTTCAGTACGATAGATATCGCTGCTCTCCAGTCCAATGGGTATCGCTGATCTCCGATCCGATAGGTATCGCTGCTCTTCGGTACGATAGGTATCGCTGCTCTTCGGTCCAATGGGTATCACTGCTCTCCGGTCCGATAGGTATCGCTTGCTCTTCGGTCCGATAGGTATCGTTGCTCTCCGGTCTGATGAGTATCGCTGCTCTTCAGTCACATAGGTATCGCTGCTCTACGGTCCGATAGATATCGCTGCTCTTCGGTACGATAGGTATCGCTGTTCTCTGGTCTGATAGGTATCACTGCTCTGCGGTCCGATAGGTATCGCTGCTCTCTGGTCTGATGGGTATCACTGCTCTCCAGTCCGATAGGTATCGCTGCTCTCCAGTCTGATAGGTATCGCTGCTCTTCGGTCCGATAGGTGTTGCTGCTCTGTGGTCCAATGGGTATCATTGCTCTCCGGTCCAATGTGTACTGCTGCTCTCCGGTCCAATAGGCATCTCTTCTCTTCAGTCCGGCGCCTCCTCTCTACTACAATCTCCGTCCTCCTTCCACCCAGCCCAGTGTGTATGACCTGTTCTACGTCATCCACACAGGCTGTCATTGAGGTCCTGCGCAGGTGCACTTTGATCTGTCCTGCTGAGGGCAGATCAAAGTACTGTAATGCGCAGACGCGAAAGGATAGGTTATAGACCGCCCGCACATGCACACTACAATACCTTGATCTGCCCTAACCAGGGCAGATCAAAGTGCATCTGTGCAGGACCTCAATGATGGCTAGTGTGGATGACGTGGGACTCATCATGCACACGGGTCTCAGGAGAAGGAGGACGGTGATCATCTCAAAGAGGAGGCACCAAACCGGAGAGAAGCAACACCCATCAGATCCGACTGACCCCTAGTTGAGTATCATAAAAGTGTTTTTTACGTTCTACACAGCGGCCTGGGCTCTTATATACAGCATGTTAGACTGCTGTATATAAGAGCCCACTGGTGGTGGCCGCAGCTTATAGGCCCCAAATTTGGTGACAGGTTCCCTTTAAGTTGTTTTATGACCACAGATCACATCAAAGTTGAATTTCCCGGGACACAAGCAGCCTGTAACACTGAAACATTGCAAGATGATTTATGAAAACTGATTGATTTTTGATGATTTTATTTGCCCCAAATACATGCATTTAAGCAAAAATAAAAAAAAGTCTTCATTAATCTTTAATTTATGTGCCAATGTTTAAAGTGTACCTACATTACATAATAAAATCTATTTCAAAAGTGTAAGAAAAATACATTTTCAACATCTGCAGTTCTTAAAAGAGTAAAGACGCATACAAAAGATTAGTTGTACGTCCTAAATATTAACAATATAGTATTAGATAAAAGTATTAAAAACATTTAAAAATTCATTGCCTCAGAACTTGTTTCCTAGTCCAAAACTAGAACTGGAATAAAACCCTTATGAGCGTAATGAAAATGAATAAAATAAAATAAATGGACACTAGCCCTAGAAAGTGGTGATAGCATTTGATAATGAAAAAAGGTACAATACAAAGGTGCAAATAATAGCAATACATAAATAATACAGTATCTCAGAAATATATAAATATTAGATTAATAGATAACAATTAGTAATGAACGAGCACTAAAATGCTCAAGTGCTCGTTACTCGAATCGAGCAGGTCGCAAGCTACGGCACCCGCCCCTGCCGTTTGTGCGTCACGGGCAAATCGCTGCCCGTGGCGCACAATATCGCCGGTACGCATCACACCAACTTACCTTCCTAACGACGGTGCTGTGGCCAGCGAACAACCTCTTTTTTAAGGGGGAGGTTCTTGTGGCGTCACAGCGACGTCACACAGCAGCCCACCAATAGAAGTGGAGGGGCGGAGAGCAGCCGCATGAACGTCAGTCCCACCTCGTTGCCGGAGGACGCAGGTACACTATTGTTCGTCGTTCCTGGGGTGTCACACGTAGCGATGTGTGCTGCCTCAGGAACGGCGAATAACCTGCGTACCAAACGAGCAACGATTTTTGGGAAACGAACGAAGTGTCAACAACCAACGATTTTGGGCACTTTTCGGATCGTTAGCGGTCGCTCGGTAAGTGTCACACGCAACGACGTCGCCAACGAGGCCGGATGTGCGTCAGGAATTCCGTGACCCCAGCGATATCTCGTTAGCACAGACAATAAAACATACAAAACCGATGCTAAAATGGATTTTACAGAAAAAAATGTTATGAAACATTCTTTCCTATAAAATTACATATATATATATATATATATATATATATATAGCTAATTTAAAGAGAATAAAAGCCTTCTTCGCCCCTTAGGCAATGTTTACATGTAGTGTTTTTGCTGCATTTTTTCACTTTCGTATTTCTTTCAATAAAGAAAAAATGCTGCATAAATTCTGCAAAAATGCTGAAAGAAGTGACACGCTGCTTCTTTCAAAAATGCAAAAGTTTTCCATATTAGTCAGGAAAATAAAAACAATTATGTGCATTAGATTTATGAAATCTAGCTTTTGTTTTTACTGTACAAATCAGCTTTTAATTTGTATAAAAGTCATGAAAAATGCTGCAAAAAATGCAACGTGTGAACAAAACCTTAATAGCAGAGCCATCTCTCACCGTATTTCACTGTATTTATTGAAAGGAGGGATTGCAGTACACCCTGGAAGACGCATAAAGGAGGGCCTCAGAATAAATCTTTTTTGCAATTTTAAAAATAGTGTGATTCCTACAGTTGTAAAGCCTATGAACTAAGCTCAAGAGTTTAGTGTTTAGGCCTGTGGGTGGGTAGCTGCATATTTCTGCTTGCGTTTCAAGGCATGGAGTAGGGGAATATGTGTTTTCTTTATGGCTTTTGCAGCATTGTTGGTAAAGGTGGCATTTTTCAATTGTGCTCTGGGTATTGGGTTTTGATAGTTTTTCCCAACCATAGTGAATATACAGTATATACTGAAAAAGTTGGATTTGTTTAGCTTCGAAAAAAAGATCTCAGAGGAGATCTCATTTATATGTATAAATACATGTGTGGTCAATATAAAGGACTGGCACATGACTTATTCTTTCCAAAGACAATACTAAGGACCAGGGGGCACTCACTGCGAGTGGAAAAAATGTTTAATGACTAGCTTAATGCGTCAAGTTGATGCATTTACCAAATAACCAATGATTTCTATGTTAATTGTGCAATGCTTCATTTCTCCTATAATGGCACTGTAGGAAAATTATACAATTGCGGCTGGTTTCCTTCTAAATTACAGCAGGTTTCTGGGGTTCCCAATAACAGTATACTTTGAAATTTGTTTAACGTTGCCAATCTGTACAATGAGCATTAATTGTTCTAAGTGAATCTCCCAAAAATTGCGACTTTAGATGTAATTTGCCAATTAAACATTTACCGTATTTTGGTTAGGGAACCAATGGGATGAGCTCTTTGTCAACCCCTCTAAACACTATAGATGACATGAGGAGGACAAACAGGGGGAAAGGCATGAACTACTTATCTACAGATGACACAAGTAGAAGTTCAGCAGAGTTTTCAGCAGCGATACCACTGAGGAGTACAAGCCACCCGCTTACAACCAAGGTTTGAATGAACTGAAAATATCATCAGCATCAGTCCAAGGAAGGAAGGGGTATTTAAGCACCAAGAGAATACTAATGATCAGCAGCTGGGTGGAAGTTGAGCTCCTGCTGGGTCCAAAAGGGGGAGAGATGAATCCAGCAGGAAAGCTACCGATTCCAATGAATACTGACAACAGTAACTATGGAAAGTCAGGGAGCATTCTGTGCAGCCAAACACTGTGACCTTCTACAGCCAGAAACCACATGACTATCTGTCATTCATGACATGGTGGGAGGGTGATACCCAGCACTCCTGCCGATCAGCTGATTCCGGTGTGCCTCTTTCGTCCGTAATCACTCCATTTCCAATCTGCACAGTATAGTGGCTGCAGCCAGGTACTGCGCATTTTATTGTCAACCGCGACACACCTGTGACAATAACATACAGTTCATGACTAGCTTTATATGTCTTTCTGAAGGAGTCATCATGTTGACGCATTTACCAAATAACCAATGATTTCTGTTATTTGTGTAATCCTTAATTTCTCCTAAAATGGTGTTGTAGGAAAATTATACAATTTCAGCTGGTATCCTACCAAATTACAGCAGGTTTCTGGGGTTCCCAATAACCGTATACCTTGAAATTTGCATAACGTTGCCGATTAGGGATGATCGAATATCATAAATATTCGGCAATATTCAGCTTCGTGAATATTCGACGAATAGGTCACCACTATGCGCAGTGTAAGTCTATGGGAAGGCCGAATCGTTTCTATTCGGCAACTATTCGGGTTTCCCATAGACTTACATTGTGCATCGAAAATTCGCAAATAGTCGAATAGCGGTGACCTATTTGTCGAATATGGGCGTTGCCGAATATTTGAGGTATTCGATCATCCCTATTGCCGATCTCTACAATGGACATTAATTGTTTTAAGTGAAGCTCCCAAAAATTGCGGCTTTAGATGTCACGTCCCAATTAAACATTTACCGTATTTTGGTTAGTAATGTCGAAATCCGCAAACACCACGTTTTATTTGTCAAGGTCTCACATCCAAATGATCATTTAAGTGCTCCATTTAGGCTAAAGCTTCACGTAATTGAGTTTTAGATAGAAAATGACAGCTGTTGATGTGCCGGAACACCTACATTATTCTCTGAACTATCTCACACCGAGTGTTAAGTGGGAGACCATGCATCGCTCCGAGCTTTTATTTCTCTATCATACTTTGTATGTTATGTTGTGTTAACAGAGCATCTAATGTGACTAAATAGGACAACCAGCTTTCCCATAACCATAAAAAATAAATGATTTGTTTCATTCACTCAAGTCAAACTCCCCTCCCCCTTTCCTAAAGATCACTCAGCCCTCCCCCCGTCATAGACACACGCATACACAAACATCCTCTCGAGAGGGCGAATGCCCAAATTCACAAGGTGTAATTAATGCAAGCTTAAGTAAAATTTAGTGGATGAGGTTGAAACTTGCATTGAAGGGATAGAAGAGAGGAGGAGATCATTCATGTGCAGAAACTGACCAAGCGGCAGATTACTGTGTTAAATATTAATCATCCCTGCTTCTGCAATTTCGGCAATGCGTCTGGGTCCACCACTGTTAAATTTTTCATTAACACAATTCACTTCCAACTATACTTCACCTACTCTTCCTTCTTTTTTTCCACATTCCTACTTCAGTCTTGTTCTCTTTTCTGTTCCTATATCATCAAAGTGTAAATACAAAAACCACATATTCTTTCTTTAAATAACTAAGGCTTTTACACGAGACCTCCAAAACAATTATTGATAGGATAGGCAAAACCCAAGAACGTTGGCCGGCAAGAAGGCGATAGTTCACCTGAATAGTCTACACAAGGCGTGTCCAAGGATAGAAAATGTTCTTCTATAAATAGTGTTTTCTTAAGACTCCTTCCGATGTGCTGACAACTCTATATCCTAAATGTTTTATAAACAACATGTAAGCAAAAAAGAAAGACAATTAATCAGCATTACGGGGCTTTGGATTTTCCACCGTAAGCAGCATCTAACCGGGGTACCTTGGGATCACCAGAAGAAATTATTCCAAGCCCATTCTTCGTCTATCTAGAACATGTAGATATCTACTTTTAATTATATTATACAATGAAGATATACTATCAAAAAGCAATAATGTATGCAATTACCCTAATGGCAAGCAATGGAACTTAAGAATATGCCAAAATATGGTTATCTAAGGCAGGACCGGTTTGTCACACCATGGGGTGGGGGGGGGGGAGGGCATTTGGTCTTTTCTGTGATAGTTATCGGATGCAAAATCTGGACAGTAAAGAAACAGGACAAAAGAATTGATGCCTTCGAAATGTGGTGCTAAAGAAAGAAATTTTGAATACCATGGATGGCAAGACGAACAAACAAATCAATTTAGGAACCAATCAAGCTAGATATGTCACTCAAAGCAAGGATCACCAAGCTACGACTTGCCTACTTTGGAACCATCATATGAAGAGACCAATCATTGGAGAAGGACATCATGGTCGGAGGAATAGAATGAACAAGGCAAAGAGGGAGACAAGCAACCCAATGGCTTGATACTATCAAGATAATGACGGAGAAGACCCTGGTGGACTTATCTAGGCTGCACATAATCGATCTTCCTACAGAGCATTCATCCATCAAGTCCCCATAGCTCGAGGTCACACTGAAGGTCATTAAATAATAATAAATAACATAGTATACACGTTGTTGGGTCCGATTTGGAAACTACCTACAGCAGCTACTTTGGACATATCATACAAAGAGAGCAATCACTAGAGAATGACATCATGGTCTGAAGAATAGAAGGAGCAAGGCGAAGAGGAAGACCAGCAACCTGATGGCTTGATTCTATCAAGATACGACGGAGAAGACCCTGGTGGACCTATCCAGGCTGCACAAAATAGATCTTCCTACAAAGCGTTCATCCATCAAGTCACCATAGCTCGAGATCATGACATCAGCCATTTAAAAAAAAGAGTCTGGACCTTCAGACTATGTTGCATTAGGTGACTGTTTATTTATGGAGCAAGTTTATATTAGATAAATGTAAGCTATACATTTCAAGACATGTTTTTTAAAATGCCATAAAGTCCAATGGAAAATACTGAGTGTTAGGGACTATTGATTGGGGAATTCCAGATGGAATACAAAGTGGATCCAGCAGGATGGAAGTCAATTGGGAATTTGAGCATTTTATGGAAGATTTTCCCGGAAAAATGCTTGAGTTCCCCATTGAATTCCATTCTACTCGAGACAGGAGTTGAGCCCCTCCAACCAAGCATCCAACTGCTCGTTACGAGTACCGAGTGCCTGAGCATGATAGTGCTCGCTCATCACTAGTTACGAGTACCGAGCACCCGAGCATGGTAGTGCCCACTCATCACTAGTTACGAGTACTAAGCACCTGAGCATCGTAGTGCCCACTCATCACTAGTTACGAGTACTGAGCACCCGAGCATGGTAGTGCACGCTCATCACTAGTTACGAGTACTGAGCACCCGAGCATGGTAGTGCCCGCTCATCACTAGTTACAAGTACTGAGCACCCGAGCATGGTAGTGCCCGCTCATCACTAGTTATGAGTACTGAGAACCCGAGCATGGTAGTGCCCACTCATCACTAGTTACGAGTACTGAGTACCCGAGCATGGTAGTGCTCACTCATCACTAGTTACGAGTACTGAGCACCCGAGCATGGTAGTGTTCGCTCATCACTAGTTACGAGTACTGAGCACCCGAGCATGGTAGTGCTCACTCATCACTAGTTATGAGTACAGAGCACCTGAGCATGGTAGTGCTCACTCATCATTATTTAGCACCCTTATTTACACATCTTCTCTGACAAGGTTTTCTTCCACTTCCCCAGTAGTGATGAGGCTTGTTTGGCACATGGAGAGGTAGGATATTAGTGATAGGAACCATCCATATTTAGGTGCACCTTGACGTGGTCGGATGGTTCTTGCACTCTTAATCAATAAACGCTAAGTATCATACAGTGCTGGGCAAAAGTATTGGCACCCATGCAATTCTGTCAGAGAATACTCAGTTTCTTCTTGAAAATGATTGCAATCACAAATTCTTTGGTATTATTATCTTCATTTAATTTGTCTTCAATGAAAAAAAATAAAAAAAATTGCCATAAAGCCAAATTGGATATAATTCCACACCAAACATAAAAAAGGGGGTGGACAAAAGTATTGCCACTGTTTGAAAAATCATGTGATGCTTCTATAATTTGTGTAATTAACAGGACCTGTAACTTACCTGTGGCACCTAACAGGTGTTGGCAATAATAAATCATACTTGCAGCCAGTTGACATGGATTAAAGTTGACTCATCCTCTATCCTGTGTCCTTGTGTCCACCACATTGAGCATGGAGAAAAGAAAGAAGACCAAAGAACTGTCTGAGGACTTGAGAATCCAAATTGTGAGGAAGCATGAGCAATCTCAAGGCTACAAGTCCATCTCCAAAGACCTGAAAGTTCCTGTGTCTACGGTGCGCAGTGTCATCAAGAAGTGTAAAGCCCATGGCACTGTGGCTTTAATGTTTCCAACAATAGTGGAGTTCAAGTATTCATTAATCGCTACGTGCTGACGTGCAGTGTATACGTGTGTCTAGTGGGACAATTCTGTAAAAAAAAGATGTGTTGCTTGGCACAGAAAATAATATGGAAAAATGTGAAGAAAACATTACAGTATACTTAAGTGTGAGGAGTAAAATACCTTTATAATTTTGTGAGATGACATAATGCTAATACAACAATATTATAAGGTTATTCCCAAAACATTACTTTATCGCATATTGTTAGGATTATAAATAACTCACTGATCGCTGGGGGGTCTGACTGTTGGAACACCCCACAATCTTGAGATTGCGGAAAAACAGAAAAAATATACAGTATATCAGTGTACTGTGGCCGCTGGTTAAATCCTGGTCCTACAGCACGGAAAAAAGCCTCAGCATGACGAGTAATGCAGAGAAAAAAAGAGAATCCAGCAATGTAGAACTGTTATCAATGAAAAATTATTTCATCTTGGTAAAAAATATTACATGGCAATCAGACAAGGGTAAAAACACTGTGGGGAAAAAAGCAAATGAAACCGACACGTTTCGGCAACACCTTAATCATTTTTCTTTTTCATTGTGAAATGGTTCTATATTGCTGGATTCCCTATGATTATTTTTCTCCTACTCTTGGGATTGGCTCTGCAGAGCCCCATTGACATGCTAGGTACAGGGAAGTACCAAGCGAGCGGCGAAAGGTAAAGGAAGGAGATCTCTGCGTCTAGGGAAGAGGAAGATGGTGACCCCTGACCAAACCTACTTCTGGTCCCTGGGGTCCCTCACCACCCTAGATAGGTTCCATAACCTATGCGCTGAGCTGGATACCTGCACTGGACTCTAAATAGGGAACGGGTGGGATGAGCTCTTTGTCAAGCCCACTAAATGCTAAAGGAAGACACAAGGAGGACACATGGGGGAAAAAGCATGAACTACTTATCCACAGATGACACAGGCTGGAGTTCAGCAAGCTTTAGCAACAATACTACAGATGAGAGAAAGCCATCTGCTTGCAAACAGAGCCAGAATGAACTGAATAATTTCACCAGCACCAGTCCAAGTAAAAAGGGAGTATTTAAGTACCGAGAGAGTACTGATGATCAGCAGCTGGGTGGAAGGTGAGCTCCTGCTGGGTCCAGAAGGGAGAGAGATGAAAATCCTGCATGAAATCTACCTACACCAATGAATACTGACAGCAAGAACAATAGAAAGTCAGGGAGCATTCTGTGCAGCCAAATGCTGTGACCTTCTATAGCCAGAAACCACATGACTGTCTGTCACCCATGACACCTGTCTTGAATGAAGTGGATGTGTGCATACTCAACCTTTTCTCCATTCTTTGTCTATGGGATTGCCAAAAAAGTCAAGTGCAGAAATTTGCATTAACTGCCAACACTTTCTATGCATCTCTTCTTACATTGTAAATTTTTATACATAAAATGCAAATCTGTTTATTAGTCATTTTTGTTAGGGAAACCATTTGAATCAATGTCTATATGAAAGTTAACGTTATCCTCACTCCCCCCTTAATTCAATTTACATCTAGGCTGTTGGTGAGTGTTCATGTAATGTGTAATTTATGTGACTCTAATGTAAAACACTATGTGACTCCCTGTTATATATTATTTATTCATCAGTTAGAATGGGGAAAGCTCCAATTAATATAAAATTCTGAATTCTATTTCATTACATGCCATAACTGCCTCAATGAATATTTTGTGTGAGTGATTGCAGAGATCGGTATGGCTTCAGTCATGCTTTATGATATTATAGTCTCCATGGAAAATATTAAAAAATACATTTGAATTTTTTTTTTTTTTAAGTAGTAAAATAATAGAAAGACAGAACTATAGGGTATTTGTAATTACCTCTAAGGGTTACTTTGCACACTACGACATTGCAGCTGTGATGTCGGTGCGGTCAAATCGAAAGTGACGCACATCCGGCGTCGCTGTCGACATCGGAGTATGTGAATCGTTTTTACTATGATTAACGAGCGCAAAAGCATCTAAATCGTATGATCGGTGTAGCGTCGGTCATTTCTATAATTTCGGAAGGACCAATGTTACGATGTTGATCCTCGTTCCTGCGTCAGCACATATTGCTGTGTGTGAAGCCACAGGAACGAGGAACATCGCCTTACCTGCGTCCCGGCTGCAATTAGAAAGGAAGGAGATGGGCGGGATGTTTACGTCCCGTTCATCTCTGCCCCCCTGCTTCTATTGGCCGCCTGCCGTGTGACGACGCTGTGACGCCGCACGACCTGCCCCCTTAGGAAGGAGGCGGGTCGCCGTCCAGAGCGACGTTGCAGGGCAGGTAAGTGCGTGTGAAGCTGCCGTAGCGATAATGTTCGCTACGGCAGCTATCACAAGATATCGCAGCTGCGACGCTGGCGGGGACTATCGCGCTCGGCATCGCTACCATCGGCTTGCGATGTCATAGTGTGCAAAGTACCCCTAAGCCTTCCAAAAAAACAACTTAAAGTTTCTCAAAATAATATTACTCAACCAAACTAACTGATCAAATCAAAGCTTTAAAACCTTCTTGATCCAAAAAGTTGACTATCCGACTATATTTAAGCGTGGATACACTCAAAATGTGTAGGTTCAACTAATGACATGGCTACATGTCTTTTTAACTATGACTCAATAAAGGAATTAATTTTTAACACCAGGTTCTGAAATTTTTTCCACTTTTAGGATCCAATACTACTACACTAAGATCAAGGAGCTTTGGTACACCTGATATTTGGATCATTACACCATACCCTTCAATACGTAAGTAGCCAGGCTGATGAATAAATGTGTGATGACAAGAATCTGGCGTGTAATAAGACACCAAACCACTAGGTATCGCCAGGCACACTTGTGGATTGGATATGCCGGGTTTGTATACTAGGTGTTGCTAGACACACCTAGTGAGGGGCAGTCAAACAAGCCAGGGTTCAAAAGCCAGGAAATTATGCAAATGACAAAAGGAGCAAGGAGAGCTGGAGTCAGGGGATGAGCCGGGGTTGGTAAACAGCGAGGTCACGTAAGTAAAAGGGAGTGAACAGAGCCGGAGTCAGGGTATGAGCCGGGGTCGGTAAACAGAGAGGTCACATTAGTACAAGGAAGCGAGCAGAGCCGGAGTCATCTTCTTTTTGAGGTGAGATTTGCAGCTCAAATAGACCTTTGACGTCATGACAAGAAATGAGCAGACCCATTGAAGTTCGGGTTCGGTGGGTTCAGGCGGACATTAGATAAAGTTGAGTTCTGGACTCGGACTTAACCTGAACCTCAGTTAAAGTCAATAATTGGGCAGTTCAGGTCTCACTTACAGTCAGCCATAAACAGAACACTTCCGGGGGAGGAAGGGAGGAGTTCTTTCTTTTTTGTACTCACTACATCCGATAAAACTGTTCTAACCCACAGTTAGAGCCAAACACTGCAAGTGGCTCACACAGGGCTGAGCACTGAGCGTACCCAAGCACAGCAATGCTTGATTGAGTGGTCAGCATACAAAATGCACCCAAACTTAAACACTGATTGTTTTGTAAAGTCTGTGTTCGGTAAGAATAGCAAATTTTACTCTTTGAGTTTTCTCATCTCTACGACACCGAGCTAACCAGTAGAGATGAGCAAACCTACTGACACAGCTTTAGGTATGCTTGTCTACCCTTGCTGCTCAGAACACTGCAAGCCACTTGCAATGTTTGAACACTCACAGTGGGTGTAAACTCACCATGATCGGATGTAGTGTGCACAAAAAAATAACAAATCCCGTCCTTCTTTTCCCGGAAGTGTTCTGTTTATGGCCGGCTGCATGTGGGCGGAGAGACAAACTTCCAAACAGTGACTTCAAATGAAGATCAGGTCAAGTCCAGGTCCAGAACTGACCTTTATTTAAAGTCCGATGTGTGACATGATGTCAGAGGCCTACCTGGCAAAAGAGGACATTGAATGACACGAACAAATGAATGAAGAGGCTGGAGGGAAGTGCATAGAAAACAGAACAGGTGATTACAGCAACAAGACAGGTGAGTGGCGAGGTGAGTTTTATTTTATTTCAGTTCTCTACCGGAAAAATGGCAGATGAACAGCCACCATTTTGCTGGATTCACACAAACCAATTCCCAAAAAATCTGATTCAGGAGAATAAGAATTTTTATTCTAAGATTAGAAGCAAATTAAATTCACCTTGAACCGATTTGCTCATCTCTATTAATTAGAAATGGGCGAATACTGAACAATTCGAGTTCAGATTATACTATCCGAATGCCGAGTACTATTCCAGTATTAGTCACCAATGAATCTAATGCAAGTCAAAGGGGAACCTGAATATTTTTCTTGAAGATTTCCTAGAAAAATGCTCAGGTTCCCCATTGACTTGCATTATATTCATTATTCGTGATGACTATCGGAATAGTACTCTGTTTTCGAATAGCATAATCCGAACCCGAATATTTCACTATTCGCCCATCGTTACTGATGATCTATCTAAAGCCTGCTTTACACGTTGCAATTTCGCATACGATATCGTATGCGATTTGCAATGCCCCCATCGTAGGTGTGGCACGTTTAATTTGTTGAACGTGCCGCACAAACGATTAACCCCCGTCACACGTACTTACCTGTCCGTACGACCTCGCTGTGGGCGGCGTACGTCCACTTCCTGGAGTGGGAGGGACATTCGGCATCACAGCGATGTCACGCGGTAGCCGGCCAATAGAAGCAGAGGGGCGGAGCTGAGTGGGACATAAACATCCCGCCTACCTCCTTCCTTCCGCATTACCGGCCGGGGGCACAGGACACAGGAAAGATCTGTTCATCGTTCCCGGGGTGTCACACACTGCGATGTGTGCTACCCCAGGTACTATGAACAATCTGACGTGCAATTCTAGAGAAAGGAACGATGTGCGTGCAATGAACATTTTACCGTTCAATCGCAATCGCACGTACCTGTCACACACTGCAATGGACCTTACGATGCCGGATGTGCGTCACTTATGACGTGACCCCGCCGACACATTGTAAGATAATTGCAGCGTGTAAAGCGGGCTTTAGGTTTTCTTTATATGTATGGTAAAGTATGCTTACCCTTCATACTCTCAACAGTCCCCGATCTCTCGAAGTGAAAGTAGAAATAAAGATTCAGCAGAAGAGGAACTGCTTTCATCCTAATAAGGTTGGAAGTTATTGGTAAAGAGGATGATCTTTAGATTTTGATAGAGTTTATTTTTCAAACTTAAAAAATCCCAACTAATAGAAAAATAAATATTAGAGAGTTCTCCCACATTTTCCAAACTTCAGCATGAGCGGCACAGAATTAGAATTAGAAGAATGACATTGAAAAGGAAAGTACAAGATATTTTGTTTTTTAAAATTTACATTTCTTCTTTATACAATGATTCCATCCATGTTCATTAAAATTTTGATGTTTTTGTAACTAAATAAAAATGTTTACCGGTTTGGCAGAAATGTTAGTTTGCAGAATGCAAAAAGAGATTTAATTTACCTATGAAGGCCCTGTCACACACAGAGATAAATCTGTGGCAGATCTGTGATTGCAGTGAAATTGTGGACAATCAGTGGCAGGTTTGTGGCTGTGTACAAATGGAACAATATGTCCATGATTTCACTGCAACCACAGATCTGCCAAAGATTTATCTCTGTGTGTGACGGGGCCTTTAGTTTCTTAAATTTATGGCAAATGAACATCATACTTGGACATTTGTCTTACAAATTCATTATAATGATCATTCAATTTGCACAATGGAAAGAGCTCATGACCACTAGGTAAATTTGATTTGATACCGTATGTTTTGGATTATAAGGCGCACTTTTCCTCCCAAAAATCTGTGGGCTGTGCTGTGAGCGGTGCGTAATGGGTTCTGCTGCGCTGTTGACTCTGCTGCACTGCGGGCGATGAGGCAGAGGCTGCCATCCAGAATGTCAGCGGTGCGGCCTTCAAATAATGGCGCCCAGAATTAGCACATGCTCAGATGGTGCTCTCGGCAGAAGATCTCATCAGCGCATGCTCCGCCTCCAACCCATTGATCTCCCAGTAAAATGACGCCAGGAGCTGGCGCATGTGCAGAAGAGATGTCAGCTTGTGATTGAGCTGATAGTTCAATCTGCACAAGTGCCGCCTCCGGGCGCCATTTCTTTGAAGCCCGCACCGCTAACAACAGTTCCTGGTTGCTCTCCTGCCTCACAGCACCGCTGTTCGCAGCGCGCATCTGGGACATCCACTGCACTGATGGCAGCATCGCCCTACTCTAGCACCGCCCCTACCTCCTCCGAACCCGCTCCTCCTCTTCTGCCACCCCCTCCACCAACCACCACAAACACAAACCACCTCAACTGTTTTCTCCCTAATAAAGAGTGGCTACAAAGAGTGTCTCTTCCCCTGGAGGACCTGGCATGTCCATGCATTTTCTACTAAGTCCTTTGATAGCTATGTGTATAGTGTAATTCATTATTTCCCCAGTAGAGGTGCTGCAGTAAAACTGGACACATGTTCCTAGCTTCTTCTACAGGTCTTAGAGGACCCTTGAGAATCCCACCACCAGGACGTAACATGAGCAATCTGTTTAAGGGGTCTTTTTTATATATATATATATATATATATATATACAGTTAGGTCCAGAAATATTTGGACAGTGACACAATTTTCGCGAGTTGGGCTCTGCATGCCACCACATTGGTTTTGAAATGAAACCTCTACAACAGAATTCAAGTGCAGATTGTAACGTTTAATTTGAAGGTTTGAACAAAAATATCTGATAAAAATTGTAGGAATTGTACACATTTCTTTACAAACACTCCACATTTTAGGAGGTCAAAAGTAATTGGACAAATAAACCAAACCCAAACAAAATATTTTTATTTTCAATATTTTGTTGCGAATCCTTTGGAGGCAATCACTGCCTTAAGTCTGGAACCCATGGACATCACCAAACGCTGGGTTTCCTCCTTCTTAATGCTTTGCCAGGCCTTTACAGCCGCAGCCTTCAGGTCTTGCTTGTTTGTGGGTCTTTTCATCTTAAGTCTGGATTTGAGCAGGTGAAATGCATGCTCAATTGGGTTAAGATCTGGTGATTGACTTGGCCATTGCAGAATGTTCCACTTTTTTGCACTCATGAACTCCTGGGTAGCTTTGGCTGTATGCTTGGGGTCATTGTCCATCTGTACTATGAAGCGCCGTCCGATCAACTTTGCGGCATTTGGCTGAATCTGGGCTGAAAGTATATCCCGGTACACTTCAAAATTCATCCGGCTACTCTTGTCTACTGTTATGTCATCAATAAACACAAGTGACCCAGTGCCATTGAAAGCCATGCATGCCCATGCCATCACGTTGCCTCCACCATGTTTTACAGAGGATGTGGTGTGCCTTGGATCATGTGCCGTTCCCTTTCTTCTCCAAACTTTTTTCTTCCCATCATTCTGGTACAGGTTGATCTTGGTCTCATCTGTCCATAGAATACTTTTCCAGAACTGAGCTGGCTTCATGAGGTGTTTTTCAGCAAATTTAACTCTGGCCTGTCTATTTTTGGAATTGATGAATGGTTTGCATCTAGATGTGAACCCTTTGTATTTACTTTCATGGAGTCTTCTCTTTACTGTTGACTTAGAGACAGATACACCTACTTCACTGAGAGTGTTCTGGACTTCAGTTGATGTTGTGAACGGGTTCTTCTTCACCAAAGAAAGTATGCAGCGATCATCCACCACTGTTGTCATCCGTGGACGCCCAGGCCTTTTTGAGTTCCCAAGCTCACCAGTCAATTCCTTTTTTCTCAGAATGTACCCGACTGTTGATTTTGCTACTCCAAGCATGTCTGCTATCTCTGTGATGGATTTTTTCTTTTTTTTTCAGCCTCAGGATGTTCTGCTTCACCTCAATTGAGAGTTCCTTAGACCGCATGTTGTCTGGTCACAGCAACAGCTTCCAAATGCAAAACCACACACCTGTAATCAACCCCAGACCTTTTAACTACTTCATTGATTACAGGTTAACGAGAGAGACGCCTTCAGAGTTAATTGCAGCTCTTAGAGTCCCTTGTCCAATTTCTTTTGGTCCCTTGAAAAAGAGGAGGCTATGCATTACAGAGCTATGATTCCTAAACCCTTTCTCCGATTTGGATGTGAAAACTCTCATATTGCAGCTGGGAGTGTGCACTTTCAGCCCATATTATATATATAATTGTATTTCTGAACATGTTTTTGTAAACAGCTAAAATAACAAAACTTGTGTCACTGTCCAAACATTTCTGGACCTAACTGTATATATATATATATATATATATATATATACATATATAAAAAAAAAAATGATCACCTCCAAATAAATGGGAATATGTTACTATATCTACAAATTTCCGTAGACATTTTTTAGGAAAGTTCTGTCCTTTTTCTGGATTTATTATAAATATTTCAAAGTTTGAGTTCCCATTTTATTTTTTTACAAGATTTACAACTCAAAGCATAACTTTTTTTCTCCCCAACTTTCAATGGTTCCTATAAAAGTATATAAAGAGTTTGGAACTTTTCATACATGTTACCCTTTGGTTATCGCTATGTAACCACTGCACGATATTTGGTAGTAAATGTAGCGTTGGTGCTTCTATACTTAAAATACAATCAGACACAAGGGGCCTAACTTATGTTTCCTTCAGATGCATCAATAATCTTGCCAATCATATTGAGTTTGGATAGCGGGTCACATGGGAAAGCAGGAAAGATGAAAATCCAACATGTTCTCTTAAACAAAAATAAGAACCTCACATTGAAAATTCTTATTTGTCTGAAGGCTGAATTCAGTTAAGCCTACACGACTGCTTAAAATGCTGCCCAGCAAGTTTTTGAGTACAGTCTTCTTTCAAGTCCCTGGCTTCTGCCGTACAGCCTTCAAATTTTGACATGCAGTAGAGTAAGCCTATTCCCTGACCAGAATTTGGAGCATCGAGGTTCTGACCTGACATCCATTTCAAATGTGTCTCTGATTTCAGAGAATCTCATATGAGAAGGAAAATGAGGATATGCCAGAGATTTCGGGAATATTATCTTCCCGATCTACAGAACGAGCTATGGTCCTAACCGGTATTCCAGATGAAGCATGACGAATTGCATCATTTTCACTATTAATTTTAATAATTTAAAAAAAAAAATGTAAGCTTGAAACCAAAAATAATTAATTAGAAAACCTTCAAAATTATTCTACAAAAAGATTAGGTTAATTGAATATTATCTTCCCAATCTACAGAACAAGCTATGGTCCTAACCGGTATTCCAGATGAACCATGACGAATTGCATAATTTTTACTTACAATTTTAACAATAAAAAAAATGTAAATTTGAAACCAAAAATAATTTAATTAGAAAACCTTTAAAATTATTCTCAAAATGATTAGGTTAATTTGCTTGCAATAAACCAGACTCAAGACCGGGTGTATTGTGTGAACTTCATATGGGTGACTTAGAATTAAGCTCGGTTGGAATGAACACCACCGTGCCCCTAAATTTCATTGATTACGGAAAATAAAATATTTATTTTTTTTATTACAAAGAGCCACCAGATGTACAACAGTATGAGGAATAATACATAAGTTATTAAAGAAGCTACTCCATGAGAAACTTGTAATAATTATCCACAGAGGACAAAGGATAAATGCACTCAAGGGACACCAATCCACCACTGTGATCCCCACTCACCACTTAAACAGGAGTCCAGAGTCCTACTTAAGGAGGATTTTGGATGGAGCGGAGGTCAAACATGCCCATGACCATCCTATCACAATTCCATAGCACAGTAATAGAAGAAGCTGTGGAAAAACAAAGCGCAATAGGGTCTTACCCTTGTATGTAGGGGTATAGGATGGGGGAGCAATACTACTCACCAAATGTGGTTGTGAGAGTCACAACCACTGTAATCGCACGTAAAATTTGACCACGGCAGCAGCAACCCAAAGCGGCAGATAACAGAGAGAGGTAGAAACCGGGTTCTACCTCTCTCTGTTAATTCCATAGGACAGACAGATGTCATTAATTGATCTCTATCAGTCCTATCATGTCCCCAACATGGCCAGCCTCTTTAATTTTGACCCAAAATGTAAACAAAAAACTTACATTCATGTAACTGTAAAAAAGAGGGCATCAAGCTCATCTAGGAAGGAAATTTTCCCGACTAAGACAGAAGAAAATTCTTTACTGTAAAGCCGCTTTCAAACTACGTTATTAGATACGGTTACTGGTCCTGTCAGAGCTTCCATCCGAACCACCCGCAAAACGGGTTTCGGACACATGCACCAATGGGGCCATTGACTATAATGGTGCAGGCGGAGTCACCGCGTACTCTGTCTTGCACCATTTTCGGGTGTAAACGCTTTCTGGAGGTGGACACCCAGACACAGTTTATTACATTTATGTGTCTGCCTGCAGAAAGCGTATACATCCGAAAATGGTGCAAGACTGAACACATGGTCACTCTGTCTGCACCATTATAGTTAATGGTCCCTCCGAAACCCGTTTTGCATGGGGATCGAATGGATGCCCCGATGGGACTAGTAAACATAGGTAATAACGCAATGTGAAAGGAGCCTAAAGCCTGCTTTATACCTTACGATCCAGCATACGATAGCGTATGCGATCGTAACCGCCCCCATTGTATGTGCGGCACGTTCAATTTGTTGAATGTGCCACACATACGAGTAACCCCCCGTCACACGTACTTACCCATCCATATGACCTCGATGTGGGCGGTGAACGTCCACTTCCTGGAGTGGGAGGGACGTTCAGCGTCACATCGACGTCACACGGCAGCCGGCCAATAGAAGTGGAGGGGAGGAGCTGAGCGGGACGTAAACATCCCGCCCACCTCCTTCCTTCCGCATTACCGGCCGGGAGCCGCAGGACACAGGTAAGATCTGTTCATCGTTCCCGGGGTGTCACACATTGCGATGTGTGCTACCCCGGGGTACGATGAACAATCTGACGTTCAATTCATGAGGAATGAACGACGTGTATGCGATGAACGTTTTACCGTTCAGTCGCAATCGCACGTAGCTGTTGCACACTGCAATGTAACTTACGATGCCGGATGTGTGTCACTTACGACGTGACCCCGCCGACACATTGTAAGATACATTGCAGCGTGTAAAGAGGGCTTAAGAGTAGAGTGATTGTGGAACTATCTTCCAGAGGAAGTTTCATTATGAATTTTTCTAAAGACTTTAAAAGGGACATGGATGCCTTCCTCGAGTATATTATTAGATTATTAGCTCTAGATTACTGAAGATAGGTCGCTAATCCAGATCACAGATTTATTCTCATTGAAATATTTGGTGTCAGGAAGGAATATTTCAGCAAAGAAGAATATATACTTTTGCCTATTTAGAGTTTTCTTCTAGATCAACATGGTGGAAAAATAGGTTGAGCTAGATATATAGATGTCTTGTTTTTTGTTGCTACAATAATATGTATTTGATATAATGCTTTATCAAGAAGTTGAGGGGTCTAGCAGTGTCTCATTCCTTTCTCATCAATTAAATAAACTGATGGACTGCAATACAATATACAACCACTCACATGTGCAAATATCCCAATATTGTGTATGAAGTGAAGGGGCCACTGCAACCTAACTATGTCCTTGCTTGGAAAGCACTAACGTAAGCATTATTAGGTATTTGAGCAGTGACATTAGATAAAAATAACAAATTTTTATCCAACTTGGAATTGATGCTAAGTAGAGTTGAGCAAAAATATTTACAGGACCCTAGACGAGCTGAAGTGGAGGGGTCAGTGCAACCTACGTATATCCTTGCATGTAAAGCACTATCGTAAGCATTATTAGGTGTTTGGACTGTGACGTTAGATAAAAATAACAGATTTTTAACCAACTTGGAATTTATGCTAAGTAGAGTTGAGCTAAAATATTTGCAAAACCCTGGACCAGCTGCCACACTGGTAGTCAGTGGTCACCGGACCAGATCTCTAAGAACCTTCGTATGATGACTGTCACAAGGTGGTGTTAGACACTACTTGTATGCAGTAAATGTAGAGGTAGTCAGGCAGGCTAAGATCATAAAACAGGAGGGCACGACAGTATACGGGTGGCAGACAGAGACAAGGTCAAGATACAAGCTGAAGATCAGGGTTCCAGGAGAATACATACAAAACTCAGATGGGAGGTGGGGACACGGTCAGGAGGAAGTTCGAGGTCAGAAGCCAGGAAGTCTCAACAGAAACAGGGGAGGACAGGCAGAGATGGGTAAACAGCAGTCCTGAATCAAGAGACCAAGATCTGAACACTGAGCATCACGGGAGCCAACAGCACAACTATAAACACGAAGTTTGACTGGTGGCGTCCTGAGCTACCATGCTCCCAAATGAAGCAGAGCAATAACCGCGAAAGAGAAGCATCTGTCAAAGCACCTCCCAAGACCTGCATGAAACCCAGTGCTAGTGAAACAACCAGCAGAGCATTCATCCTGCAAAACGCTCTGCATCATAAGCAACATATACCGGCTCTGCAGGAGAGCGTAGCAGAAGGATACAGAATGTTCTCCACATCGGAATTGTGACACTTCTCCTTTCTGCCTCTTTTGTATCATACAGATCATGATTTCTGGATTTCCTAGTATTGCTCAGGGGCTAATTTCTGATGCCTTGATAATAATTTTATCAACATGTGCCGTACTAAAGAAATCCTAAAAACATCTACTGGGTGGCCGTGAGGACTGGAGTTTGGGAAACATTGTTTTAGCAGGTCATTGTTGAAGTCCAACTCATTAAAGAGGAAGTCTCTGGTTCAGTGGCTATGGACTACCGACATGGCCGCCGGATGAGGGTCCTGCTAAACTTATTGTTCAACTCTAGTGCTATAGTCAACTCTTACTTTCTCTATGCAATGTAAAGAGATGTTGTGTTTGCCTTGCTCAAGAAGCTGATTTGGTCACCCATAAGATACAATACAAAAAAGTAGCCCCCCCATCAATGTTTGGGGCAAAGAAAAACATCCAATGTGTTATCTATATGAATATAGGCCTATATTGTAGAATATAGTGTGTATTAAATATTTTATTTAGATTATTGATAGATTTGTACGACCCATTGTGTCTTATACAATGAGATTGTGTTAAGTTTTGACTATGGAATTGCTCTTTTCAGGCTGTAATTTGCCATCACAAATTAGATCTGACAGACCTTAGAAATGCAAATTGCCGAAGATGAAGCTGCAGACTCATTATTAGTATTAAACATTTAAGTCTAAAAAAATGAATTCCTGTTCCTTGAATTAATCTTTAGTTTCTTGATGTCTCGCTGTTTCCACACCTCTTGATTCAATCTCAGGAGAACGCATGATCCGGGCTCATAAATACTGGTAGATGCCACTCACACTGGTTCTTGTGCACATCATTAGATTATCTGAACTCTGAACTGGAGGTTGATTCTGATTTTCTGTTCAGCAATGATGAGTAAGTAGTGGAAGGAAGAAGGAACATTCGGGTGGAGTTGTGTGACATCTCTAGTGTATTCTCTACCTATCCATTCTACTAGAAAACCTTCAGTCTAGCTCAATATCCTTGAAATTTCCCACTTTGTATTTTCTTTAACTTGGATGTTCTTATATCTTTCCTTTCTAAAAGAAATCTTTACTTTATTAGTTAGTTTTCTTTTTCTAAACATAAAAAAGCAAAAAAATGAAATTCGATCATAAAAAAAGCCCTTTTGAACTCCAATTAATATAATTTGCAGGATTTTTTAACAGCATCTTTCATTTTTTTTTCTTTTTGTGCCAAATTCACCAAAATAGATGTTTAATGAACTGCTGCAAATTCAAATATGCTTATTTTTTGTTTCTTTTATCTTTTTGCACTTTTTTTTTAGAATAACAAAAATTGCACAATTCTTACAATAAGTTTTTCAAATGTCCCATTGTGCAAAAAAAGAATTAGACGGAACATTGCGCGGAAATTTTGCACCAATTCGAAAGTCGCAAATGATGAATTAGACTAAGAATTCCGGATAATCAAAATCACAACACAGCCAAAAATAAACAAAGACGAAACAAAGTAAAAAGTGAAAAAAAAGATGCAAATTAAATAATCAATAAGGTGCAATAATATTGAATAAGTTTCTATTAGAATCAATTTTTATTCTAGTAAAAATCATAAAAATCTTAAAGACTTTTTATTTTTTTATTAATCTAAAAAAACAAAATCAGTTCTGATATATTTAATATGCCCGTATATAACCTAGTAATACATTAAATATTCTTATTATTCTTATTATTCTTATTATTATTTTATTTTAATTTAATTTTTAAATTTAAATTTTAAAATGAAATTTAAATTGTTTTTATTTATTTTTATATTATAAAGCCTAGTAATATAATAATAATAATAATAATAATAATAATAATAATAATAATAATAATAATATATTACTAGGCTTTATAATAAATAATGAAATTGAAAATTAAAATTTAAATATTATTATTAGTATTAGTAGTAGTAGTAATAGTAGTAGTACGGTAGTAGTAGTAGTAGCAGTAGTAGTAGTCGTAGTAATAGTATTTAAATTTTAAATTTACATATTACATTTTATTATTTCATTTTTTTATTATTTAATTTAAAACTATGAAAGCCTGGCACTCTGTTTTTCTGATTAAAATACATAAATAAAAAAAATATATTTTTTTAAGAAAAAACACAAAGCGCAAGGTTTTTTTAATTAGATATACTGTATTATTTAAAATTTGTAATAAATATTTTGCGTTGTTGCTTCCCCCTCCAAAATTAAATAGCTAAACGTGGTACTGCAAAGATGATGTTTCATCCATCAATTACCTGACCGCTGCAGCCAATCTAGGGATATTTGTATGAATGGCACTTGACTTGACTTAAGTTATTTCCTTATCTTATAACATTCTCATCTCTTTGACGACTTGTCAATTGTTACCAAAAAATTCAAAAAGTGTAAAAGAATGGAAACAGAAGGCGGACGATTAATAATTTACAGACGCTGTACAAAATAAATGTTTTGTGTAATGCACATCTGCACAATAATTTGGTGGCTTTCTTTATTTGCAACAGTCTTAATAGAATGAAGCCAGAATAGAGGCCAGCAACAGCCTGCCAGATTCACAATAATTTACATTACAAAAAGCCTAAATTATAGTAAACATCAGATCATTGCTGGATGGTAGTGCATGGCAAACCCAAAGATGCACTAAATGCATTAGGTGTCTGTGCCTCTTAAAGGAGTTGTCCAGGTTTGGTGTGGATGTTTGTATTCTCTCTGTGTCTTGTAAATCCTCACAGCTGGCGACAAAACATGGCCGTCATGTGACTGCAAGAGCGTTATATGGATACTTCCAGCCACATTCCTACTTGACGTGCATGGCCTCGTTTAATTCACATGTATTGAGCAAAGCCAGTCACATGTAATTGGAATACGGCCAGGTGCAAAAGGGTATGTAATGGGGAGATACGGAGGAATAGGATGGTACAGGGCTCCTAGGCTGACCCTACGACTAGGGATCCTGAGCTGTTCCTTATCCTGACGGTATGTGGCGTCCCTGAGTATATCAAGGTGCCACAGGGTACTGCAATCCATACCCAGGGTGCAGGGCCTACCCCCATGGTTCCAGGTTCCTAAGAATCTGGTGTCACTCCCATCAGCACAAATCTCAATCACACCTCACATCATGACCTGTCAGACACACCAGTGGGATGGTTAAGCTGGAATAGGGCCACCCACCTAGGGGTCAGGCAGACTGGTGGGAGGGAAGTAAAGAGAGTTGAGTGAGAGCCCTCAAAGAGTGAGGAGCTGTGGAGTAGTAGCTCCCGGGGAGCTAGACCGAGGTTGGGTCACAGACGGTTGTCCGGGGCCAGAGGAGTCGGGGATCGGTGACTGAGACATTGGAAGAGTGCAACGGACATAGTCTAGGAAGACTGTCGGCATAAAAAATTAAAAAAAACTGACCGGTACCGAGCATGACAGGGTACAGGACCCTAGGTCAGGAGCTGGTTCAATGTCCTGATAATTAACCTGGGAGGGAGAGTCTCTTTATGAACTTCCCTAGGAGCTCAGACATTGAAGGCGACAGTACACCGCGAGGGATAGGGCTTTCCAGTAACGCAGCCCATTAAAATCCCAAGTGCCAGCCATCAAGAGCACAGCTACACTAAAAATATAGTGAGCGGGGCCCCAACAGCTTCAAGCTAAGGGGCCACAGCAGAGAACTAACTTGTGCACGGAGGCGGCTCCGGATTACCAAGTGACACCAGTGGAATAAGAGACGTGCTGTGGAAAGAATAGGCGCAATAGGGTCTTATCCGTAGACCTAAGAATTTGACCACTACTCAAAAGAGAGCCTATGTGATCACAAAACCACATGTAGTTCACAGTGAACCATACAACCTATAAAGAACTACAATGTATTTATATAGAAAATGTCTTTATTAAAGAAATAAAACATGACAAGATAAAAAATACACAGCAACACAATGACAAGAGAATAGGGGACAGCTTCACTCTGATTGAAATCCCATGATGGCCAGCAATAACAAATGTATATCTTATCCGGTATAAAGGGATGAGATGAAAGCTGAAAAGTTACTCACCTTGTCAGGTTGTGCCAGTCACAACCCCTTAGCAAACATGAAAGTAGCGTGGAAGGCAGCGGTCCCGCAGCGATGAGATTTTGCGCAGGCGCCTTTCACTTCACCCATTATACTCTGAACCAGGAGCGCTCCTTCAGTACAAGCGCTGTTTTTTCTGTAATGTTTTGGCCAGACACTATTTACAGTGGACTCATTTAGTTTTGGAGAACTTTAACAAAGTTTTTCCTCTTTTGCTTCTTTTTAAAGTGATATTTCAAAAGAATAAATAAAAAATGAACTTTCATTTCTAAGCGGTTCACATTTTCCTTTTTCTCTCCACCGCTTCACTCTCTTTTTTCTTCCTAGTCTTCATATATATATATATATATATATATATATATATATATATATATATATATATCTAAATGTACAGCACAGACCAAAAGTTTGGTCTCATCTCTAGAACAACTGTTAAGAGGAGACTTTGTGCAGCAGGCCTTCATGGTAAAATAGCTGCTAGGAAACCACTGCTGAGGACAGGCAACAAGCAGAAGAGACTTGTTTGGGCTAAAGAACACAAGGAATGGACATTAGACCAGTGCAATCTGTGCTTTGGTCTGATGAGTCGAAATTTGAAATCTTTGGATCCAACCACCGTGTCTTTATAGAAAAGGTGAACGGATGGACTCTACATGGCTGGTTCCCACCGTGAAGCATGGAGGAGGAGGTGTGATGGTGTGGGGGTGCTTTGTTGGTGACACTGTAGGGGATTTATTCAAAATTGAAGGCATACTGAACCAGCATGGCTACCACAGCATCTTGCAGCGGCATGCTATTCCATCCGGTTTGCGTTTAGTTGGACCATCATTTATTTTTCAACAGGACAATGACCCCAAACACACCTCCAGGCTGTGTAAGGGCTATTTGACTAAGAAGGAGAGTGATGGGGTGCTACGCCAGATGACATGATCTCCACAGTCACCAGACCTGAACCCAATCGAGATGGTTTGGGGTGAGCTGGACCGCAGAGTGAAGGCTAAAGGGCCAACAAGTGCTAAGCATCTCTGGGAACTCCTTCAAGACTGTTGGAAAACTATTTCCGGTGACTACCTCTTGAAGCTCATCAAGAGAATGCCAAGAGTGTGCAAAGCAGTAATCAAAGCAAAAGGTGGCTACTTTGAAGAATCTAGAATATAAGACATATTTTCAGTTATTTCACACTTTTTTAAGTATTTCATTCCACATGTTTTCATTCATAGTTTGGATGTCTTCAATGTGAATCTACAATTTTTAGAGTCATGAAAATAAAGAAAACTCTTTGAATGAGGTGTGTCCAAACTTTTGGTCTGTACTGTATATACTTACATATACATACACATTTACATATATATACTTATATATACATATATTTTTACATTAAATCTTTATATTTATTATTTTTTCCTACTGCATTACATCCTGTTTTTGTCCTAAAATATTTTTTTTTTCCTATCAAAATTTTTTTTTAAATAATATAGAAGGAAAAGAATGAAAAGTTAAGACTAGAATAAAATAAAATAAAATATAAAGCATAGAATATAAAGCACAATTAAAGTGTTATATTCAATTTATTCAACTTTTTCATGCACAATTTTCATTAGATTCAATTCTTTTCATGCAAACAATTAGAAATTTTTGTTTTTCATTATTTTCTTTTGATTTTCATTTATTTCTCTATCATTTCAACCCATCGTTTTTCCACCGCTCCCAGGCATAAAGGAGCATAGTTATGCATTTTTTCTTCCTTTTTTTTCTCTCTTTTCTTCTCTTTTTTTCCTTTCTTGTCTCCTCCTTTTTTCTTTCCATCTTTCTCCCACTTTTTTTCTGCTTTCTTTTTTTCCACTTTTTTTCTCATCTATACAACTTTATTGATTACTCCACGTGCCTATAAGTCACGAGGAGGATGACGTAGTAAGTGTAGACATGGTTATTTTAGACATACATATAGGAGCCTGCGGCCCCTAGTTTGCTGTATTTCTCTCTGTATATTGTCCTGATGAAGGGGACGGATATGTCCCTGAAATGCATAGACCTGTGGAAATAAAAGGGATTTACTTTTACTCTCGGTAATCCTGTGGTTTTGGCGCGGTATTCAACTGCTTTCTCCTACTTTGATTTTATCTCAAGTGAAACCAGTGGGAGCGGACACCTGGACGGGCTCCCCGTAGTGACTGTGATGCAGAGTGAGTGTCTGCTTTATAATCCTCATCTAGCACCACGACTACCCACAGTGAGTACTCTGGTTCCCCTGCACCCTGCGCTCCCAAATATCCCACCAAAACCCCAGAGGTCGGGGCCTTCCCTACCTGTGGAGGGACTGACACCTTGCTGCTCCACACCATCTGCCCCGGTACTCCTTCCAGCAGCGGCGGTACTCCCATTACCGCAACCCGCAGGTGGCGTCACGAACTTCTCCCCTGTAAACAATCCCCTTTCAAGGATCAGAGTGCCTGCCGAGCCCGGGTCCGGACCCCTCGAGCCACGACCACCCCGGATCAGAGCACCCCGGTCTGCGCCGGGGCGGCACAGGTACACTTAGTGGTAGTCAGGGATCAGCCTCCAACGTGACCCTGTCTCCTGTCCAGGCCCTAATAACTGTGTCCCCACCACCAAGGAACTTAACCCAGATGGAGCCCAACAATCCACCAACACAGAACAGACAGGGGTAACAAAAAACCTCATACACACCAAAAACCTAATAAGGGAAAAGAGGTAGAACAAAAACACCGAACTTGTGAAGTGATGGCCCAGGGGCACCTCTGGCTGTGTAGTCGTGGCACTGGTACTGAGGCAGACCCCTGGTTCCACCACTTCTTTAACTTCGGGGGCTGACTTGAATGTGCAGTGTGGGACGTCTCTTTCACCGGCCGATGCACAAAGAGTCTTCAGGCAAAAGTTGAAATGCATAAAAACTGACATTTATTCACACAGAAAATAACACTCCGGTCAGCAGATTCCGGCAATATTGGTGGAGCTGGGGACAACCTGCCCAAACGCGCCCTCTGGTGGGGATATGCCCTAGATACTCTTCTTCTCCGGGCTCCCACTCTCCGGTCAAGCACGCACTGGACCCACACCAGCGGAATAGACCCTGAGGTTGCGTCCACCTCCTTTGCTCCGGCGTCCCCTGGTGTTCCGCTCACACACTCACACTTGCCGCTGCAGATGTTCACTGCCTGCTGTCCCGGATCCTTCTCTACCCACACACACACGGACCTTCCCTAGATATCCGGCCGACTCCTCCTCCCCGGTGGCAACAGCCGTCCCACCCGGCCACTAGGGGGTGCCCTAATACACAACACATACAATAATAAAAATCAACACTTTTAATAATCACAATGCCGGGTAAACTATGCTGAACTAGTAGGGGGTAGGCCCACCCACTACATTCCTCCCCTCTTACAATCCGAGCCTCCCGGCAAGGCTCTTAACTATAGACACATTAAAACATAAAAACCTTTTAGGTCAGTCCACACCAACAGCGGCACCAGTTCAGCGGCGCTCCCGGTCTTTAGGGGCGCTTAGAGGCGCAGCAGCGCTCCCGGTCTCTAGGTAGCGCCCGGAGGCTCAACAGCGCTCCCGGTCTTACGATGGCGCCCGGAGACGCAACAGCGCTCCCGGTCTTAGATGGGCGCCCGGAGGCTCAACAGCGCTCCCGGTCTTAGTTGGCGGGCAACAGACCCGTAAAACTTTCAACAGAAACCTTCTGCCGGTCTGGGAACAACACCGGTCTTAAACATGTTGGCTGAAACGACTTACTCTGGAGGCCAGGCCCTCTTCCACTCCTCCGCTTGAGCCTGGATGTAGGCCCCCAGAGATTGTCCCGGCTGACGGCGGATCCGTCGGAAGGACACAGGGGCGAAAGGCGGCTCCACTGGCGTGGCTGCCTCGGCTCCTGGCGGGGGTGAAGGTGTCGCTCCCCGGGGTGGCGGTGGCGCGTCCAAAACAATGACCGGTTGATTGGTCACATGCTGACTCACGGTTACCACTGGAGAAATCTTCTCCGGGTCAACGGTCGGCCCAGACGATGTTTCCGGGGCAGCAGTCACGGTGCGCCGGGGGTGAGAGGGCTCGGACGGGACCGGTCTTGCATGGCTCCGGCGCCGCTCTTGTTGCTCCTCCCACTCCAGCTCCTCTTGCCACTGAGCCGCTTCCCGGGCGGTCGGCATCCGGTTCACGGCAACGGCAAATAGGCCGCGACTACCTGCGTCCGGCAGAAATTGAACCTTCTCGCCCGGCCAGAGTGTGTGGAGCCGTTTGGGCAACCCCTCCACGTCCAGGTGGACTCTATTATAAAAATAGTCGTCCCCGGTGCTGACCTCGCGGATGAAGCCGTACCCCTCCTTCTGATTGAATTTTGCCACCACGCCGGTGGTAAACTGCAGGGCCAGCTCCTCTCCGCCCGGACCGGACAGCATCTCCCGGACAAGGGTTTCGGCCAGAAGACGTTCCTGAACAGGGTCGGGCTTCGGGGACGGAGCTCTGGGGTGCGGTTCGGCGGACGGGACGATTACCGGGTCCCAGACGAAGCCCCGGTGGTCCTTCTCCAGACGCTCGGCAAACACTTCAGCCGGCTCCGACAAGGGAGCAGATGGTGTGGCGGCGCCAAGCTGTGGGGTCTCCCAAGGGAAGGCTGTAACCCCCGAACGGCCTCCTGGTGGCGTAGCATACGTCGCCTTCACTTCGGTGATGGTACTTCCGGTCTGTGCGTCCCAGGTGGTTTTCCAAGACACCTTATCAGGGCGCGTAGAACCTCCCGGTCCCACTGGAAGATCCACCAATGCTGCCTCACTGGCAGGGGCAAACCTGGGTCGGCCTCGGCCTAAGCTGATCAAAGCCATGGTTGTAGCCAGTTCTTCCGGTTGCCCAAAAGCTTCCATCTCGGATCGCTGTGCTGTAACTAGCGGTGGCGTCAAAGTGAAGACTGAGGAAAAAGAAGGCGGGCCTCTGCTTCCCGCTCTTAAACAGTATCCTCCCCCAGCTTCACGCAACATCTTGACTCCTCCGCGGCGGTACTTCTTTCTCTTCAGTACACCGCCCACTCTACATGTTCTTCGGCATGCCCTGGGACTGGCGCCTTCCCTCTTTGGGCGGAGTACTCTGTACCTCTTCCTCGGCACCGGCCAGCCCCAGGCTCTTCTTTTGGCGCCAATTTTTCGCGCCTTTTCTTCTTCTTGGGCCCGGTCCAACGCTACGAGCACTGTGTTCTCTTCCCACCAGGGGGCTGGGAATTTTCTTCCATAGTCAGGATCCTGTGCCTCAGGCACTACCTGATCTTCAGCTTCCTGGGTCCCCGGCAGGGAACTCGCATCCTGCCGACTACGCCACATGAAGTGATGGCCCAGGGGCACCTCTGGCTGTGTAGTCGTGGCACTGGTACTGAGGCAGACCCCTGGTTCCACCACTTCTTTAACTTCGGGGGCTGACTTGAATGTGCAGTGTGGGACGTCTCTTTCACCGGCCGATGCACAAAGAGTCTTCAGGCAAAAGTTGAAATGCATAAAAACTGACATTTATTCACACAGAAAATAACACTCCGGTCAGCAGATTCCGGCAATATTGGTGGAGCTGGGGACAATCTGCCCAAACGCGCCCTCTGGTGGGGATATGCCCTAGATACTCTTCTTCTCCGGGCTCCCACTCTCCGGTCAAGCACGCACTGGACCCACACCAGCGGAATAGACCCTGAGGTTGCGTCCACCTCCTTTGCTCCGGCGTCCCCTGGTGTTCCGCTCACACACTCACACTTGCCGCTGCAGATGTTCACTGCCTGCTGTCCCGGATCCTTCTCTACCCACACACACACAGACCTTCCCTAGATATCCGGCCGACTCCTCCTCCCCGGTGGCAACAGCCGTCCCACCCGGCCACTAGGGGGTGCCCTAATACACAACACATACAATAATAAAAATCAACACTTTTAATAATCACAATGCCGGGTAAACTATGCTGAACTAGTAGGGGGTAGGCCCACCCACTACACTTGCACAAGCTGCAGCAGACAGCACAGCAGTAACCACCACGTCCTCTCTGCTCCCAGGCTAGCTCCTAACTGGATAGAATAACCGTCACAATATCCAGGAAGCAGAGGGCTAATATCCTGGTCAGATGTGATTAAGTGCTGACAGATGAGCAAGTCTGCTGCTGCACCAGTAAAGGAATTAACCCTTAATGTGCCCGAAGAAAAAAAACTACACTTATGTTCCCAGATGGTAAAGGAGAAAATTGACCCTGAGTCTGTCCTTATGCACGTGACACCGGGAGAATGCACATTGCAAACTTGTGGTCATGACTGCCCTCTCAGGCCACTGGAGAATCCTGACAGTGCGCTCGAAGGAGTCACATAGAGTTACTGCAGATATTTGGGGCAAACCTGGACAACTGCTTTCATGAATTTGCCAAATTGTACTTTATTTTGTTATATTTCTAAATAAATAAGTTTTCTCATGAAGAATATTTCTCTAACCCTCCCTAATCAGCTGTAGAGATGAGCAAATGTTTTGAAATTCGAATTCACCAGCTTCACTAAATGTCAAAATGTCTAGTAGACATAGACAAAGCTGAGCCGCGGCTTATAACTTGTGGATTCTGAGCAGTAACTCTATGCCCTCAACAGTTCATACATTTTTTTACAGCCTTCAGCTCAATCTCGAGCCATGTTGACTTGATGAATAAATGCTCTGTAGAAAGATCGATCTTGTGCAGCCTAGATAGGTCCACCAGGGTCATCTCCACCATTAGCTTGATAGTAACAATCCCCTGAGTTGCTAGTCTTCGGGGTACTTTGCACGCTGCGACATCGCTAGCCGATGATAGCGATGTCGAGCACGATAGTACCTGCCCCCATCGCACATGCGATATCTTGTGATAGCTGCCGTAGCGAACATTATCGCTACGGCAGCTTCACACGCACTTACCTGCCCTGCGACGTCGCTGTGGCCGGCGACCCGCCTCCTTCCTAAGGGGTCGGGTCGTGCGGCGTCACAGAGACGTCACCGCAATGTCACTAAGCGGCCGGCCAATAGAAGCGGAGGGGCGGAGATGAGCGGGATGTAAACATCCCACCCACCTTCTCCCTTCCGTATTGCCGGTGGACGGCGGACGCAGGTAAGGAGATGTTTGTCGGTCCTGCGGCTTCACACACAACGATGTGTGGAGCTGCGGGAACGACAAACAACATCGTACCTGCGGATGCACCGACATTATGGAAATGAATGACGTGACACAGATCAGCGATTTTTGACTGTTTGACGCTCGTTCATGTTCTCTCCTAGGCTTTACACGTTGCAACGTCGTTACCGGTGCCGGATGTGCGTCACTTTCGATTTGACCCCGACGATATGGCAGTAGCGATGTCACAACGTGCAAAGTACCCCTTCCTCTTCATCTTGTTCCTTCGAGTCTTCTCACCATTATGTCTTTCTCCACTGATTGCTCTTTTTCTATGATGTGTCCAAAGTAGGCAAGTTGTAGCTTGGTCATCCTTGCTTCGAGTTACATATATGATAATTTTGTAAATATATGATAATTCATATATTACCCACAGGATATGTCATAAACATCTGGTAGAAGTACAAGAACAACAGTCCCCACTTAGGCCTTGCAACTGTTGTCAATAGAGACCCAAGGAAGCTTTGCTATCAATGTCTGAGATTAGAATACTCCTTTAATTAAGTTAGAAGGGTTGTCCAATTCTGTTTTTTTTTCCCAAAAACATAATCTTATATAAAACAAATCATACTACCCTTGTGATTCCCTGGTCTTCTTTTTCAGCAGAATGTAACGTCTGCATGGAACCACAGTCTCAGGATGGCTGTCACGAACAGACTAGAGGCTAGCCGCCAACTCAGCAGAATCCCGAGAACCCCAAAACCTTTTAACCCCTATACAGGGATTTGGAATTACTACAGAGACCTGAATATTGTTATCTCTGGATGGCTGAGTCCAGAGGAAAGTAGTCATCAGGCAGGGTCAAACCAGGAGATACAGAAAAGGGACAAAATCAGCAGACAAAAGCATAGTTAGGAAATTGGGCTAAGGTCAAAACTGAAGATGGCAGCGAGGTACAAAACTGACAGGCAGGAGAGTAGTCAGAGAGCAGGCAGGGGTCAAAACACAGGGATTAATAGATAGAGCAGGGTGAAAACCAGAGACAAGCAGGATAAACTAGACGCTATTGACTCGCCCACCCTAGGGCTTTGGGTGACCCGGTGTCAGGCCGGACTAGTCCTGGGTAGTCAGCGGTGGCGGGGCCCGACTCCATGACCCTGGTGGAGTCAGTTAATATGGCGGTATTGGGGAGATGATTATAATAAAGTTTATGAAAGATTCGTGACGCCACCTGTGGTAATTTTGCAGCTATGGAGCCGCAGCTGCTGGAAGGGACCTCCGGGGCTGATGTTATGGCAGCTGAGGTGTTTCTTGCTCTCCACAGGTAGAGCGGGTAGCCCGGGGCAACCTTTGGTGCTTGGTAAAGTCTATGGTGTTAGTGGACGAGGTGCAGGATAAAGCAGACGACACAGCACTTGCAGTTAAGATCTTTACTCACAAGATAGTCTCGATTCGGCAGCTGTCCGGTTGCCACAGTATGCTGGGATCCACTGTCAGGTGCCTCCGCCGATCCCGGGTAATTCAGGGGCCAATACCGTTGCACCCCTCCTGTGTCTCTTTCCTGACTGACTTCCTAGCCTTGACCGTTGTAGCTGTGCTGGTCTTGGCCTCCACCACAGGGCCTGAACAAAAGGGGCTAACTGCAGTTGTATCTTGCCCTCTTCACAGGGGATCTGTGGCAGGATGTGGCCCTGGGCGCTTGCAACCACCCCAGGCCTTCGGTGTTACTTTTTGAGGAAATGTCTTTCTTCCCTCTGTCTGGGGAACGTCCCCGAATGCAGCCAGATTCCTCCACCCGATCTTCCAGTGGAACAGGCCACGAGCCAATATGCCCTTTCGTGGCCCTGGGATCCTTTCTTTGTTTAGGTGTCACCTGGGCCTAACTAGACCCCAGGATCTCCACCAGGAACTTCCTTCTGTCACTTTCTCCTCAGACTTTTCTCCTTCACTCTCCTGAGGTAACTACCTCCCTCTCCTCCTCCCTCTCATCGACTTGACTGCACTTGAACTTCCTGGTTCCCTTTTCTACTCTCTCTTTCTGACTCCTCCCACACACCCACTGACTAGGCCCCAACCACACTATTGGGACCAGAAATGGGACTTACGGCCCCATGAATACATCTATGGGGGTTGCTGCCACTATCCCTGACCCAGTGTATGCCTACTAATTGGTGTGTGCAAGTTTAGTCTGTGGACCGGCATATGACCTCATTCTTACCCAAGATGGGACATCACACCTCTGGCTGAGGTGCAATATCTCTGTGGTGACGGAAGCCTCAGGGGCGCCACACTATATCTGGCTGCGACCAGCAGACAGGAAGACGAATTAGGAGGGTGTGGTGCCTTCCCATTGGCTGAGGCTGAAAGGTGGTAACTTCAGCTGGAAGACACATGTCACCAAAATCAGCCAGTGGTACTGCAGGTCTCAGGGAAACCCAGCTTAATGGATGGGTGGAGCCTGTGCCCACCAGAGCTACTGGCACTGACTCCTCCCTCATCACCAGCACCACCCATGACAGGAATATGCGGCGCCTGGTGACCGGAGAAGAGACCACACTGCCTGGGTCACTTGGCAATCTACGTTCTTCCTTTTCCAGGCTGGATGGGCATGTGTAAGTGTCCGCCATTGCAGTCAATTACTGATCAATCTCTATAGATCCTCTCAGTGCCAAAGAAAGATGGAAGAGGGCCCTTGTGCAAGAACAGTATATGGGCCCCTCTTTGTGTTTGTGACAGAACCTGCTTGCTGATTTGGAGTTAGAAGTGGCTGCATCACAGTTTGGGCCCCTGTGTGGCCAATAATATGTCTGCCAAAAATCACATTGTTGAATATTCCGGCTGCAAGAACAATTAACAGTAATTACATTCTTGTCTGGCCAGAAAAGGAAGCATGGTGACCAGCAAAGTACATGGCAATGGTTGGAAGACGAGCAACAAGGGGTAAGTGCACTTTTTTTGAGCATGCTGGGAATTTATTTATTTTTTTTAAAAAAAAAACATGAGCGGACCCATGGAAGTTCGGTTAAGTGGATTCAGCCAGACTTTAGATAAAGTTCGGTTTGAGACCCGGACTTGAGATGAACCCCAATGGAAGTCACTAATTGGGCAGTTCGGGTCTCCGCCCACATGCAGCCAGTCATAAACGGATCACTTCTGGGAGAGGGGGGAGGGTACTACCATTTTTTTTGTGCACACTAAATCTGGTCACGCTGTTGTTACCCCCAGTGTGAGCCGTTCAAACACAACAAGTGGCTCACACTGGGCTGAGCACTGAGCGTACCCGAGCACAGCGAGTGGTTTGCATACGTAAAGCCCCCAAACTTTGTACCCAAACTTTGCTGTTGTTTTTTTTTAAAGTCTGTGTTAGGTACAACCCTCGAACCTCGGGTTCACTCATCTTTAATTATTATCGGTAGAAGTAGTAGTAGTAGCATTTATAATAAAGAAATCAAAATAATAATCATAATAATAATAAACAAAATAACATATTTGATTAATATGCTAAAAAAAAAAGACAGATAATTTTTTACTCAAAATTTTTCCCTAGGACAAAATCATTAAACATGCAATTAGCTAATTAAATGTAATATGGATCAGAAGGTTAATTGTTGCTATTTTTCAGTTTTACCATCCATCTAATGACGACACATTTTAAGTCTGCGCTGCCTACAGAGCTGGAGACTACAGAGAGCACAGGTTTCCCTAATTCATCATATTACTTATATTAAGTACAAATAAATGTACTTGGCCATCATCCAAAGTGCATTAAAAATATTACAATACTGATCGCCCCCATTTTTATGATTTTGGATGGACGTCACTGCCTCATAAAGGAACCAGCAGCCAACATCTAATTGCTCATTTTGTGCACAGACGTCACATAATGACAGGTGGTCAAGCGAAGGTAATTTGTTTCATTGTATCAGTCGTGTCTGGTATAATTGAAGCCTATGGAACATGTGCCACAATAGAAAGATTTATGTTCGTGTTTGACGGATCATAAGAGCTCGAAGTTAATGTGTATTGTATTGATCTTCTCATCCCATTTCCTTTCTTGGCTCACTAATGAACACACAAGAAGGTGCTTGGGGGATAGTGTTCTCTGATATTCTGGAGGCATGGCTGGTGGGTATTCTTTTAATCAAGTGGATTATGATGTAACAGTCTAGGGTATTTTAAGAATAAGCTCTCATATTTTAGCTATGTGGATTCTAATAAACGTATAATATAAGAATCTGGAAGTGTTGGTTTATATTATTACTATTATTATTATTATTCATTTTTATTACTATTATTAGTACTATTATTAGTATTAGTAGTAGCAGTATCAGTAGTAATCATTTATTTGTATTTGTATTATTAGAATTATTATGCATTTTATTATTATTATTATTTTTATTGTTATTATTATTATTATTATGCAATTTATTATTATTAATTATTATTATTATTATTATTAGTAGTAGTAGTAGTAGTAGTAATAGTAGTAGTCATAGTAGTATGCATTTTGCCATTGTTATTATTATTATTAGTCATTATTATGCAATGTATTATTGTTATTATTATTATTATTATTAGTAGTAGTAGTATACATTTTGCAATTATTAGTATTAATATGCATATTATTATTATTATTATTATTATTATTATTGTTATTATTATGCATTTTATTATCATTATTATTAGTAATAGTAGTAGTAGTAATAGTAGTAGCCATAGTAGTATACATTTTGCCATTGTTATTATTATTGTTAATTATTGTGCATTATTATTATTATTATCATTATGCTATTTATTATTGTTATTATTATTATGCATTTTATTATTATTTGTAATAATAATTAATTATTATTATTATTATTATTAGTAGTAGTAGTAGTAGTAGTAATAGTAGTATACATGTTGTCATTATTATTAGTATTATTATGCATATTATTATTATTATTATTAGTAGTAGTAGTAGTATTTTTATTATCATTATTATTATGCATTTTATTATTGTTAGCATTATTATGCATTTTTTTATTATTTTTATTATTATTAATAGTAGTAGTAGTAGCAGCAGTAGTAGTTCTAGTAGTATGCATATTATTATTATTGTGCAATTATTATTATTAATAATAATAATTAGTAGTAGTAATAGTAGTAGTAGTAGTATACATATTACCATTAGTATTATTATCATCAGTATTATTATGCATATTATTATTATTATTATTATGAATTTATAGTTAGTATTATTACGCATTTTATTATTATTATCATTAGTAGTAGTAGTAGTAGTATGCATTTTATTATTATCATTATTATTATTATACAATTATTGTGCATTATTACTATTATTATTTATTATAATTAGCTATTATTTGGTTACATTATTTCTACCAAATAATTCATCATCATTTAATATTTGATTATATTTATTCATATTTTTTTTATTTGTTCTCATTCTTTTTGTTATTATTGTATTACTACAATTAGGTATTTTTGAGTAATAATTAATATTTGTATCTTATTTTTTTCCTCGTAATCATTATAGATTATCATATTACTTTGTGTTAATTGTTTTGTTAACATTTGTTATTTTTACTATTTCTATATATTATTAAAGGGTTTTTTTTTGTTCTTTTTTTCAGAAACAAGTTTATTCAGCCTATTAGCTTGTGTCAGGTTAAAATAACAAAACTAATAGAAAATATAATGCAAAAATCACTGAGCCTGAAATAATTAAAAAGGGTGTTATTCCCCCTCTGCTCCTCCAGAGTGGATTTCTCCACCGCTGCTCCAGTCTTTAGTAGTAGTTTTAATAATAATCATAATAAAATGATGCCTTTAAAATGAATTTGGCAGTTGAAGGAAATCCGTGCTTACTCTGCGCTGCTGTGAAGAGACCTTTATAGGAAGGATCCAGGACACAATAGTAGATGGAGAGGGGTTTATTTCTTTCTATTAGTGATGAGCGAGTACTAAAAAGCTCGGGTGCTCGAAGCTCGGGCCGAGCCTCCCAAGATACTCGTGTACTCGGCCCGAGCACCGAGCCCAATGTTATCCTATGGGAGACCCGAGTATTTTTGTGAAATGACCTCCCGGCAGCATGGAGAAACCCTAAAAATGTCACAAAAGTCTCAGAAGAGTGCTCAAATGACATGGCAACAGCATGGGGAAGACCCCTTGAAGCATTTATCACTCAAAAGTCACAGCTGTGAACAATTTTGTCCGCGTTTTACGCCATTTTTACGGACTCACCAGAAAACCTTCCAAAATGACCCCAAAATGATTTTTCATGGCGGAAATGTTAAGGGCACATACCCAATAGTGAGATAGAGCTGGTGTATGTTACTTTTTGAGATCAATACATGAAAGATTTTACGTGAAAACATTGTGTGGCACTCCGATGTCCCTGAGAAGAGACGTACATGAAGGCCTCTTGAGTCTAATGTGCCCATTTTGAGGAAGTGAGTCTTTGTAGTATTTTCCTTAGCCAGGGCAGTCCTAAATTGTGAGGTTCACCAATGCCCCTGCATACAGACGTGCATGAGGGCCTGTAAACCTGAAGTGCCCATTGGAAGGAAGTGGGTGTATTATAGTATAGCCCTTAGGCAGGGAAGCCAAACATTGGGAGGCTCCACGTTGTCCCTGGATAGAGACGTGCATGAAGGCCTGTAAACCTGAAGTGCCCATTGGAAGGAAGTGGGTGTATTATAGTATAGCCCTTAGGCAGGGAAGCCAAACATTGGGAGGCTCCACGTTGTCCCTGGATAGAGACGTGCATGAAGGCCTGTAAACCTGAAGTGCCCATTGGAAGGAAGTGGGTGTATTATAGTATAGCCCTTAGGCAGGGAAGCCAAACATTGGGAGGCTCCACGTTGTCCCTGGATAGAGACGTGCATGAAGGCCTGTAAACCTGAAGTGCCCATTGGAAGGAAGTGGGTGTATTATAGTATAGCCCTTAGGCAGGGAAGCCAAACATTGGGAGGCTCCACGTTGTCCCTGGATAGAGACGTGCATGAAGGCCTGTAAACCTGAAGTGCCCATTGGAAGGAAGTGGGTGTATTATAGTATAGCCCTTAGGCAGGGAAGCCAAACATTGGGAGGCTCCACGTTGTCCCTGGATAGAGACGTGCATGAAGGCCTGTAAACCTGAAGTGCCCATTGGAAGGAAGTGGGTGTATTATAGTATAGCCCTTAGGCAGGGAAGCCAAACATTGGGAGGCTCCACGTTGTCCCTGGATAGAGACGTGCATGAAGGCCTGTAAACCTGAAGTGCCCATTGGAAGGAAGTGGGTGTATTATAGTATAGCCCTTAGGCAGGGAAGCCAAACATTGGGAGGCTCTACGTTGTCCCTGGATAGAGACCTGTTAGGTTCTTAGTGCCTCCGTGCTTGCATTTAAAAACCGCACGTGTGTGCCTGTTGGTGGCAGCTTTCCGCTGCATTTGTGTGAGTTTTGCACAAACTTGGATATAACACACAAGTCTAGTGAATACACATCAGCACAGCATTGCAAAATGCGCAAGGGCGTTGTCAACGAACAAGGAAGTGGACGTGATGGTGGTGCAGGCAGACACCGAGGTTGTGTGCAAGCTCTAATTTCGCCACAACAAAGGGCCACATCTAGTCGCTCGCACGTCCTGTCCCAAATTCTTGGGGACCGCAGCAGTACACCCCTCTTGAACCAAGACCAGTGTCAACAGGTTGTTAGTTGGATAGCGGATAATGCTTCCAGTCAGATTGGCACCACCACAAACACTCTGTCTTCCACACGGTCAAGTGTCAGTAGCCGTGATACTGCACCGCACATTTCAGAACCTGATCCTCCTTCCTACCACCAGGCCGAGTACACGTCCACGGACATTACTGATCCCACACTTGGACACTCGGAATAGCTGTTCGTTCACGTTTCCATTCACAAATTCTGGCCTCTCGCCAGCTCCTGTTGAAGTGGGCCATGACGAGATTGTATGTACAGATGCACAAATATTTGAGCAGCCACGTTCTCACGAAGTTGGCAACGTGTCTCAACAATGGGTGGACGATGATGAGACACAATTGTCAGGAAGTCAGGAGGAGGAGCAGGGTGCGGAAGAGGAAGACGACGTGGTGGATGATCCAGTAACTGACCCAACCTGGCAGGAGGATATGCAGAGCGAGGACAGCAGTGCACAGGGGGAGGGAGGCGTAGCATCACAACAGGCAGTAAGAAGCAGAGTGGTGGCCCCAGGCAGACGTCAGTCAACTGTTCCCCGGAACAACACGACACAAGGTGCCTGTACAAATGTTAGGTCTTCCCGAGTCTGGCTGTAATACTATTGTATGTATTGAGGATTTCGATTGCGTTAGGGCAATGACAACCAGAGACGAGTTCTTGGTGCAAGACATTTATAATATGCAACCAGCAAATATGTACATAAACGGAACAAAAACACAGTAGAACATAAATACAGGAAATACCTTCCAGGGACTGAGCGAAAGGGAATTCCCGGTACCGCGCACCGGACTCCCCCAGGGAGACCACCAACAGCAAACCCCTATACAGGGACTGTCTGGCAATCACCCCAGAAGCCCTAAATGCGCAGCAGCCGGGACACAAAAGGGCAATAGGTAAGTCGAAAAATGTCTGTACGTGATGTGAGTCCAGAGTGGTATTAAACGGAAGGAACCGGGCAGAAGTTCCGACCAAAGACGGCAAACGGAGTCCAGGTACAGCTAGATGATACCAGATGAAGTCCAGAGTCGGTGTCGGTTGTTTTCCAAGAGGATCCGAATAACAATCAGGAACCAAAAGCAGCAGGGCAGGAGCACACAGGAAGCAGTATACTCAGGCACTGGACTAAGCTTTAGGGGCGGCTTTTAAACAGATGGACAGGAAGTAGGGCAACATAACAGAAAACTCCATGTTAACAAAGGGCAAGCTCTTTCAAAAGAAAACTGGAAAACCAGGAACTCTGACACTGGCAGTTTTTTAAGTTGGCTCCAGATGATTCTAAAAAGGCCATTTGCAACACCTGCCATGCCAGCATCAGCAGGGGTACCAAAACTAGCAGCCTGACCACCACCAGCATGATCAGGCACATGTCAGCCAAGCACCCGACTTTGTGGGAAGTACAACAGAGTCGAGGAGCAGTGCTTGCTGATGTCACTGCTACGTCTTCGCTGGTTGTGCATGCGAGCCAATCCCCTGTCCATGCTGCCTGCGAACAAGCCTCCTCCACTCCTGCACCTGCAGTTGCCTACGCAGAAAGAACACCATCATCAAGCACGTCCTTGTCCCAGCGCAACGTTCAGTTATCCATTCAGCAAACCTTTGAGCGCAGGCGCAAATACACTGCCAACACCCCACATGCCACAGTTCTAAATGCTAACATTTCGCGACTGCTTGCGCTGGAAATGTTGCCTTTTAGGCTGGTTGAGACAGAAGCATTCCGCGAACTGATGGTGGCAGCTGTCCCACGTTACTCGGTCCACAGCCGCCACTATTTCTCCCTGTGTGCCGTCCCCGCATTGCATAACTAACCACGTGTCACAAAACATCACACGTGCCCGGAACAACGCTGTTTCAGCCAAAGTCCACCTAACCACAGACACGTGGACAAGTGCATGTGGGCAAGGCCGCTACATCTCGTTGACGTCACACTGGGTTAATATTGTGCAAGCTGGGACCCAGTCTGAGCGAGGGACGGAATACGTCCTTCACACACCAAGTTTTGCAGGCCCTACCTCAGTCAGGGTTTCACACACACTCTACAGCTCCGGAATGTCATGCTCCTCAGCCTCCTCCTCCTCCTGCGCATCCTGATCCACTTTACCCTCCACACCAGTCCCAAGCTGTAAGTGTCGCTGGCGGAGGAGGGGACGGTGCGCTCTCCCACTGCTCGGGTCCGGCTGACGCAGCTCTACGGCTGCTGCTGCTCGTTGGCTCGAGCGATGGCCGGATCCCGGGGACTCGAGCGGCGCTACTCGCCCGTGAGTGAAAAGGGGTGGTTTGGGTTTTGGGGATATTGTCCGTGACGCCACCCACGGTTGTGGTGATTGTGTGGACACCACCGCTGCTCTGGACGGGGATCCCGGGAGCCTGTGACAGGGAGCAGCTTTGTTGTTATTTCTCCCCTACGTGGGTAGGGGGGTTGGTTGTCCCGGGGCCTGGTGATGGGGTAGAGATGGATGACAGGCGGGTTGCGGGGCCTGATGAAGTGCATGGTCGCAGGGGCAGCGCTGTGCCGCACGGCACGGAGGTACTCACTCAGCCCAATGATGATGACACAGTTCAGGGTAAAACAAGTGGCTGGATGGACGGGTCACTCGGACGGCTGCGGTTGTTCCTCCCTGCAGGTTAGTGATGACTGTCTCTCCCTGCACCGAAGTTAAGTGTTGGTAGTGATGGTTTCCCAACGGTAACCCGCTCCCTGACCTGGATATGGGCCGGAGGAGCCCCTTTTGCCCACAGGCGCTGGCCCTGGGAGACGGTTGCCCTTGGCGGTGGCTGTGTCTCCCCTTCACGGTTGTACGGTTGCCTTCTATCTGGACTTGGCTGTTTGGAAACCCTGAGGTCCCCTTCAATAACGGATTTGGCAAATTCACGGCGACACCAAGCCTTGCCGGGATCCGAAAGTCCTCTGCCAATGGTGCTGGCTTCGCTTTGTATACCGGTCCGGTACGGCCGGGTCACCACCCGTCCACGGTCCTTACGGCAGACTCCAATCGGCCTCCACTGCAGACGGTCACCACATCCTGCCAACCTTGCTGTCCTGTCCAGGCCACACACCCGGACCAACTTCAGGCTCTTTGCTGTCACTTTTCTCCTCTCTACTACTTTCCTCCTTCCACTTCCTTAGCTTAACTCTCACTGCCTGTGTTTTCCCTCCTCCTCGGTGGGTGGAGACCAACCGCCTGGCTCCACACCCTGGTGTGGACAACAGCCCCTGGGGAAGGCAACAAGGATTTTGTGTTTTGACTATGATATGCCTGCAGGGAGTGTGGGGTGTTTAAGTGTTGTGCTCTGTGGCCCCTGGCTTGTCCAGGGCGACACAGAAGCACTGCAGCACTGCCTCGGCGAAGCGGCAACAGGCAGTGCTGAAGCTAATCTGCATAGGTGACAAACCCCACAATGCAGAAGAGGTGTGGACAGCTCTGAAACAGCAGGCAGATCACTGGCTCACAACTCTGAACCTAAAGCCAGGAAAGGTGGTGTGTGACAATGGCCGGAACCTGGTGGCGGCTTTGAGGCGAGGCCAGCTGACACATGTTCCATGCGTGGCCCATGTGCTCAACCTCGAGGTTCAGCGGTTTCTAAAGTCATAGTCAGAGCTGTCTGATCTGCTGGTAAAAGTTCGCCGCCTGTCTGCACATTTTCGAAAGTCACCTACTGCTTCAGCCGGCCTTGCCGCCTTAAGACGCCGTTTGCATCTTCCGGCACACAGACTGGTGTGTGATGTCCCCACGCGTTGGAATTCAACTCTGCACATGTTGGTCAGGATATGTGAGCAGAAGAGGGCAGTTGTTGAGTACCTGCATCACCTAAGCCGTCGGGAAATGGGTCAAACTCCACACATAACACCTGAGGAGTGGAGATGGATGTCCGACCTATGCACCATCCGCCAAAACTTTGAGGACTACAACAAGATGGTGAGCGGCGATGACGACATTATTAGCGTCACCATACCGCTTCTCTGCCTTCTAAAATGGTCTCTGCTCAGAAAACAAACATGATGCATTGCAGGCGGAGCGCGATGAGTTTCAGCAAGAAACAGTAGTGGGTGTGGGTGATGATAACACACAGCCCAGCCTCGTCTCATCACAACGTGCAGTGGAGGACTATGACGAGGAGGAGGATGAAGACATGGAGCAACTCTCTGGCCAAATTGAGGATATGACATGCAGTCATATCCTCGGTTCAGCGTGGCTGGCCAGAGGACAGGGTAGATGATGAGGAGGAGGAGGACAGCATGTTCAGTCATCGTGTCGGTCAGGATACTGAAGTGATGGCTGTTAAGAGTCTGGCACACATGGCTGACTTTATGGTAAGCTGCCTGTCTCGTGACCCTCGCGTTAAGAACATCTTGGCCGACAATCATTACTGGTTGGTAACACTGTTAGACCCACGCTAAAAGGAGAACTTTATGTCTCTTATTCCCGAGGCGGAGAGGTCAGGCAAAATGCAGCAGTTCCAGAAGGCCATAGTCACGGAAGTAGGCAAAGCATTCCCCTCACAAAACGCTAGCGGCATAGGTCATGAATCAGTGGACAACCGAGGCGTACAGCCGAGAGAGGCACAAGTCCAATCCGCCAGAGGTAGGGGAACAGTCTTTAAGATGTGTGACAGTTTTCTCAGCCCCTCACGTACCACAGCCCCTGAGGTGCGGGGTAGTGCCACAAGAAATCCTAAGTTTGCCCAGATGCTGAAGGAGTACCTTGCAGATCGAACAACTGTACTCCGACATTCCTCTGTGCCTTACAATTATTGGGTATCCAAGCTGGACACGTGGCATGAATTGGCTCTCTACGCCTTGGAAGGCCTGGCCTGCCCTGCTGCTAGCGTTTTGTCAGAGCGTGTTTTTAGTGCCGCAGGTGGAATCATTACAGATAAACGCACCCGCCTGTCAACTGAAAATGCTGACAAGCTGACTCTGATCAAGATGAACAAGGGTTGGATTGGGCCAGACTTCACCACACCACCAGCAAATGAGAGCGGAATTTAAAGTTTGCCATGTACCTCCACTCACCCATGGGTACACACTTCTGGAGTTTGGCTAATCGCTGGACTGCTCCTCCTTCTCCTCATGCGCCACCATGATGATGACCGTTACAAATTGCAATACTTAGGCCTTTGTTTCAGGTATACCCCCAGTGGTAAATTTTTTCGCCCATTCTTTGCAGAATGGACATTACAACGACAGGAGACCCACTCCTTTGCAATGGGAACAATGTTTTGAGGCCCTCATGCACGTCTCTATCCAGGGACAACGTGGAGCCTGACGCTGCCACCGACTGCCACACACGTGCTGTTTTTAAATGCAAGCACGGACGCAATAAGAACCTAACTGGTTTTTAGGAGCGACAATTACTGAGAAGTCTGACACTATCAGACACTGCTGACTGACGTGTATTATACACTAGACTTGTGCGTTATATAATAGTTTGTGCAAAACGCGCACCTGTACCCTGCCACCGACTGCCACACACGTGCTGTTTTTAAATGCAAGCACGGACGCAATAAGAACCTAACTGGTTTTTAGGAGCGACAATTACTGAGAAGTCTGACACTATCAGACACTGCTGACTGACGTGTATTATACACTAGACTTGTGCGTTATATAATAGTTTGTGCAAAACGCGCACCTGTACGCTGCCACCGACTGCCACACACGTGCTGTTTTTAAATGCAAGCACGGACGCAATAAGAACCTAACTGGTTTTTAGGAGCGACAATTACTGAGAAGTCTGACACTATCAGACACTGCTGACTGACGTGTATTATACACTAGACTTGTGCGTTATATAATAGTTTGTGCAAAACGCGCACCTGTACGCTGCCACCGACTGCCACACACGTGCTGTTTTTAAATGCAAGCACGGACGCAATAAGAACCTAACTGGTTTTTAGGAGCGACAATTACTGAGAAGTCTGACACTATCAGACACTGCTGACTGACGTGTATTATACACTAGACTTGTGCGTTATATAATAGTTTGTGCAAAACGCGCACCTGTACCCTGCCACCGACTGCCACACACGTGCTGTTTTTAAATGCAAGCACGGACGCAATAAGAACCTAACTGGTTTTTAGGAGCGACAATTACTGAGAAGTCTGACACTATCAGACACTGCTGACTGACGTGTATTATACACTAGACTTGTGCGTTATATAATAGTTTGTGCAAAACGCGCACCTGTACGCTGCCACCGACTGCCACACACGTGCTGTTTTTAAATGCAAGCACGGACGCAATAAGAACCTAACTGGTTTTTAGGAGCGACAATTACTGAGAAGTCTGACACTATCAGACACTGCTGACTGACGTGTATTATACACTAGACTTGTGCGTTATATAATAGTTTGTGCAAAACGCGCACCTGTACCCTGCCACCGACTGCCACACACGTGCTGTTTTTAAATGCAAGCACGGACGCAATAAGAACCTAACTGGTTTTTAGGAGCGACAATTACTGAGAAGTCTGACACTATCAGACACTGCTGACTGACGTGTATTATACACTAGACTTGTGCGTTATATAATAGTTTGTGCAAAACGCGCACCTGTACGCTGCCACCGACTGCCACACACGTGCTGTTTTTAAATGCAAGCACGGACGCAATAAGAACCTAACTGGTTTTTAGGAGCGACAATTACTGAGAAGTCTGACACTATCAGACACTGCTGACTGACGTGTATTATACACTAGACTTGTGCGTTATATAATAGTTTGTGCAAAACGCGCACCTGTACGCTGCCACCGACTGCCACACACGTGCTGTTTTTAAATGCAAGCACGGACGCAATAAGAACCTAACTGGTTTTTAGGAGCGACAATTACTGAGAAGTCTGACACTATCAGACACTGCTGACTGACGTGTATTATACACTAGACTTGTGCGTTATATAATAGTTTGTGCAAAACGCGCACCTGTACCCTGCCACCGACTGCCACACACGTGCTGTTTTTAAATGCAAGCACGGACGCAATAAGAACCTAACTGGTTTTTAGGAGCGACAATTACTGAGAAGTCTGACACTATCTGGACTGTTTTACACTGTGTACACCAGCCCCAGATATGATGAAGGCTGGTATACGGTCACCACTAGGAATGGCTATATATACCCTGCCTGCCTGCCTGTATACTGCTACAATAGTCCTGACAAGGACTCTTCTGGTCACTAGCCTGTATTCCGACCTGGCTATACCCTGCCTGTATATAGCAACAATAGTCCTGAGAAGGACTCTGCTACTGTACTCCGACCTGGCTATACCCTGCCTGCCTGTATACAACTAGAATAGTCCTGAGAAGGACTTCTGGTCACACTGTTTGCAGCCCTGCTCCGGAACTAACTATAAAGGGCCGCAAAGCTTTCCCTGAATCAGCGACACTCTCCCTACACTCACTGTCAGAATAGCTGTGAGCAGAGCACAGCGCGCCGGCCTATATAAAGGCTCGGTGACGCTGTGCAGGCCGGCCAATCACTGCAATTCCACAACTAACAGGGCTGTGGCATTGCAGTGGTCTGCCAGCCAATCCCTGCATGAGGGCTGGCTCTCAAAAGAGCGCCAACATGCAGAAATGAAGACCACGAGTAAAGCACGAGTATCGCGAGATTACTCGGTCCCCGCCGAGCAGCCCGAGTACAGTGATACTCGTGCGAGTACCGAGTAGTGACAAGCATGCTCGCTCATCACTACTTTCTATGCGTTTCAAAGCCTTTTGGCTTCTTCTTTAGGAAAAAAACAAAAAAAACTGAATTTGTCCAATTTATTCTGTGTAGATGGTAAATAGATCTATTAGACCTGATGAGACAGGTGTGCTTACTGTAAAAATCTATTTCACTTTCCCGCTATTAAAATGAGCATTTAATGAGTCCAACTAAAAAAGTAAGAGAGCTCATGAGTCCAAAAGTATTAAGTGTCCAGCAATCCAGCCAAACAGTTGCAGATGTACTGAGCAGTTTTAGATCTCAGCAGTGTCATGGTTTGCCTCCCCGTCCACATGACTAGGGGGTGAAGCCTTCTCCAGGGCCTCCCTTCCGGAACTTGGATGACTTAAAAGCTGACATTTCCAGTGAACCAGCGCCGGCTATAAGCTTAGCGCTGCTTTGCCTGTGATTTCTGGTCCTGTGAGTGATATCCTGATCTGTCTGTTCCTGTGCCCCCGTCTGTGTTCTGTCCCCTGGTCGTCCCCCCATTCCTCTGTTCCCTCTCCTACCTCCCCACTCGGTTGATTCCTCTGGTACTGGCCTCGGCCTGACTTTGACTCCACTTCTGCTCGTTCCTCCGGTCCTCCTTCTGCCCGTACTGTGTTTGACCCAGCCTGCCTGACTATTCCTCGCACGCCCTGCAGCACTGCTCCCCTGCTGTGCTGTGAGGCAGTGTACAAGTACACACTGTGTATTTACTTCCTGGTTCTCATTGCTCTGTTTAGTGTTGTCTTCTGCTGCAGAGCTCCGGCTCCCCGTGGTGGCAGCATGACAAGCAGCAACAGGGAGGAGGGACAGTGAGAGGCTTTGCAAAGGATTATGCAGCCATTCAGTCATCAATTTGAAAAGCAAACACACCAGCCTTATCAGGTCTAAGATATCCATAATGTGTACAGTTTATATTGTGACATGCGGGGACAGAACCACTTGAACATCAATTGAATATCAAATGCTTAATTTCAAATCTGACAACAAAGCCTGGCTGTCATGCTAGGTGTTGGGAAATACCGAGCGAATGGCGAAAAGAGAGAGACGGGAAGAGGGAAACCCTGTGTGTAGGGGAGGGAAGATGGTGACCCCTGATAAAACCTTACGCTGGCTCCCCTGACATTCCTAGATAGGTTCCGCACCTATGCACCAAGCAGGATACCTGGCCCTGGTTGACCCTGAACTTGGGCATAGGTAATTAACGGGTGGGATGAGCGCTAGTCAACCCCACTAAATCTTAAAGAACACAGGGAAAACAAACATTAGAAAGCAAACAAACAACTTGTCTCCAAAATGACTTAAGGCTGCTTTACACGCTACGACATCGCTAAAGCGATGTCATTGGGGCCACGAAATTTGTGCCGCACAACCGGCTGTGTTAGCGATGTCGTTGCGTGTGACACCTATGAGCGATTTTGAATCGTCGCAAAAACGTTCAAAATCGCTAATAGGTGACATGCCCCCCTATTCCCAATTATCGTTGCTGCTGCAGGTACGATGTTGCTCGTCGTTCCTGCGGCAGCACATATCGCTCTGTGTGACACCGCAGGAACGAGGAACCTCACCTTTCCTGCGGCCGCCAGCAATGAGGAAGGAAGAAGGTGGGCGGGATGTTCGTCCCGCTCATCTCCGCCCCTCCGCTTCTATTGGGCAGTCGCTTAGTGACGTCGCTGTGACGCCGAACAAACCGCCCCCTTAGAAAGGAGGCGGTTCGCCGGTCACAGCGACGTCGCTAGGCAGGTAAGTAGTGTGACAGGTCCAAGCGATGTTGTGCGCCACGGGCAGCGATTTGCCCGTGACGCACAAACGATGGGGACGGGTATGCACGCTAGCGATCTCGCTAGTGAGATCGCAGCGTGTAAAGTGGCCTTTAGAGAGAGGAGCAGCAACATACAACATTTCTGCAGATGATTATAAGCCGACTGCTTGCAATCAGGACCGTATAGAAACTTATCTCTATCACCAGCAATATACCAAGTGGAAATGCAGATATATAAAGACACAGAGGATGAGGGATAATGATAGCAGCTGAAAGGAAAAGATCTCCACAGGTTCCTAAAGGGGAAGGAGTAAAAGCTAACAAAGAAGACACACAAAACTCCATTCACACCCCAGAGGAAAGGATAGAATATCAAGGAGCAGTCTGTGCAGCCAAACACAACGACCTTCTGCAACCGGACACCACAGGGTTGTCTGTCAATCGTGACATACCTGTGACATTAGTACATTTATTTAGTACAAATATTTTTTCAGGGTTTAAGCAAAGTAAGACTGTTTTGTTATTCAGTAATGCATGTAGTCAGGATCATATGGTGCCATTTTGAAGTATAAAGGCCTTGAAAGAGAATTTACATATCTTTATAGCTCATTTCCACAAGCACACAGATGTTATAAACTTACCTCTACTCTGCTATCAACTGCCTTTGTGTCAAACCTGTGGACTGATGGCCATGACGCCATCACTAGGGAAGCCACACTCACTGCCCTGCATGCACTTTAGTCCACTCCTTTAAAGGTGGATTGTTCTCCCTTTCTGTTGGTGGAAATGAGCAAGCTTTGCATTTTAATGTCTGGCTGAGAAAGGCACTGCTGGTCATCATGCCCTATATAAATCCTTTAGTGGCATCCTACTCTTGCCAATTATTGAATTGTACTATTACAGTGCCTTGCGAAAGTATTCGGCCCCTTAAATTTATCAAACTTTTCCCACATTTCAGGCTTCAAACATAAAGATAAAAAATTTAAATTTTATGGTGAAGAGTCAACAACAAGTGGACACAATTGTGAAGTTGAACGAAATGTATTGCTTATTTTAAACTTTTATAAAATATAATAAACTGAAAATTTGGGCGTGTAATATTATTCATCCCCTTTAAGTTAATACTTTGTAGCGCCACCTTTTGCTGTGATTACAGCTGCAGTCACTTGGGGTATGTGTCTATCAGTTTTGCACATCGAGAGGCTGACATTCTCGCCCATTCTTCCTTTGCAAACAGCTGGAGCTGAGTGAGGTTGGATGGAGAGCGTTTGTGAACAGCAGTTTTCAGCTCTTTCCACAGATTCTCGATTGGGTTCAGGTCTGGACTTTGACTTGGTCATTCTAACACCTGGATACGTTTATTTGTGAACCATTCCATTGTAGATTTTGCTTTATGTTTGGGATCATTGTCTTGTTGGAAGACAAATCTCTGCCCCAGTCTCAGATCTTTTGCAGACTCCAACAGGTTTTCTTCAAGAATGATCCTGTATTTGGCTCCATCCATGTACTCATCAATTTTAACCATCGTCCCTGTCCCTGCTGAAGAAAATCAGGCCCAAACCATGATGCTGCCACCACCATGTTTGACAGTGGGGATGGTATGTTCAGGGTGATGAGCTGTGTTCTTTTAAGCCAAACATATCATTTGGCAATGTGCCCAAATAGTTCAATTTTGGTTTCATCTGACCACAGCACCTTCTTCCACATGTTTGGTGTCTCCCAGGTGGCTTGTGGCAAATTGTAAATGACACTTTTTATGGATATCTTTGACAAATAGTTTTCTTCTTGACACTCATCCATAAAGGCCAGATTTGTGCAGTGTACGACTGATTGTTGTCCTATGGACAGACTCTCCCACCTCAGCTGTAGATCTCTGCAGTTCATCCAGAGTGATCATGGGCCTCTTGGCTGCATCTCTGATCAGTCTTCTCCTTGTTTGAGATGAAACTTTTGAGGGACGGCCGGGTCTTGGTAGATTTGCAGTGGTTTGATACTTTTTCCATTTCAATATGATCACTTGCACAATGCTTCTTGGGATGCCTAAAGTTGTGGAAATCTTTTTGTAATCAAATCTGACTTTAAAATTCTCCACAACAGTATCACAGACCTGCCTGTTGTGTTCCTTGATCTTCATGATGCTCTCTGTGCTTTAAACAGAACACTGAGACTATCACAGAGCAGGTGCATTTACAGTGCTGGCCAAAAGTATTGGCACCCCTGCAATTCTGTCAGATAATACTCAGTTTCTTCTTGAAAATGATTGCAATCACAAATTCTTTGGTATTAACTTCATTTATTTTGCTTGCAATGTAAAAACACAAAAGAGAATGAAACAAAAATCAAATCATTGATCATTTCACACAAAACTCCAAAAATGGGCCAGACAAAAGTATTGGCACCCTTAGGCGGGCTTTGCACACTACGACATCGCAGGCCGATGCTGCGATGCCGAGTGCGATAGTGCCCGCCCCCGTCGCAGCAGCGATATGTGGTGATAGCTGGCGTAGCGAAAGTTATCGCTACGCCAGCTTCACACACACACTCACCTGCCGTGCGACGTCCCTGTGGCCGGCGACCCGCCTCCTTGTTAAGGGGGCGGGTTGTGCGGCATCACTGCGACGTCACACGGCAGGCGGCCAATCAGAGCGGAGGGGCGGAGATGAGCAGGATGTAAACATCCTGCCCACCTCCTTCCTTCCGCATATCCTACGGAAGCCGCAGTGAGGCCGGTAGGAGACGTTCCTCGCTCCTGCGACTTCACACACAGCGATGTGTGCTGCCGCAGGAGCGAGGAACAACATCGGACCATTGCGTCAGCGTAATTATGGATTACGCCGACGCTGTACCGATGATACGATTACGACGCTTTTGCGCTCGTTAATCGTATCATCCAGCCTTTACACACTGCGATGTCGCATGCGATGCCGGAAGTGCGTCATTTTCAATTTGACCCCACCGACATCGCACCTGCGATGTCGCAGTGTGCAAAGTGCCCCTTAGCCTAATACTTGGTTGCACAACCTTTAGCCAAAATTACTGCAAACAACCGCTTCCGGTAACCATCAATGAGTTTCCTACAATGCTCTGCTGGAATTTTAGACCATTCTTCTTTGGCAAACTGCTCCAGGTCCCTGAGATTTGAAGGGGGCCTTCTCCAAACTGCCATTTTGAGATCTCTCCACAGGTGTTCTATGGGATTCAGGTCTGGACTCATTGCTGGCCACTTTAGTAGTCTCCAGTGCTTTCTCTCAAACCATTTTCTAGTGCTTTTTGAAGTGTGTTTTGGGTCATTGTCCTGCTGGAAGACCCATGACCTCTGAGGGAGACCCAGCTTTCTCACACTGGGCCCTACATTATGCTGCAAAATTTGTTGGTAGTCTTCAGACTTCATAATGCTATGCACACGGTCAAGCAGTCCAGTGCCAGAGGCAGCAAAGCAACCCCAAAACATCAGGGAACCTCTGCCATGTTTGACTGTAGGGACCGTGTTCTTTTCTTTGAATGCCTCTTTTTTTTCCTGTAAACTCTATATTGATGGCTTTTCCCAAAAAGCTCTACTTTTGTCTCATCTGACCAGAGAACATTCTTCCAAAACGTTTTAGGCTTTCTCAGGTAAGTTTTGGCAAACTCTTGCCTGGCTTTTTTATGTCTCGGGGTAAGAAGTGGGGTCTTCCTGGGTATCCTACCATACAGTCTCTTTTCATTCAGACGCCGACGGATAGTACGGGTTGACACTGTTGTACCCTTGGACTGCAGGGCAGCTTGAGCTTGTTTGGATGTTAGTCGAGGTTCTTTATCCACCATCCGCACAATCTTGCGTTGAAATCTCTCGTCAATTTTTTTTTCCTTCCACATCTAGGGAGGTTAGCCACAGTGCCATGGGCTTTACACTTCTTGATGACACTGCGCACCGTAGACACAGGAACTTTCAGGTCTTTGGAGATGGACTTGTAGCCTTGAGATTGCTCATGCTTCCTCACAATTTGGATTCTCAAGTCCTCAGACAGTTCTTTGGTCTTCTTTCTTTTCTCCATGCTCAATGTGGTACACACAAGGACACAGGACAGAGGTTGAGTCAACTTTAATCCATGTCACCTGGCTGCAAGTGTGATTTAGTTATTGCCAACACCTGTTAGGTGCCACAGGTAAGTTACAGGGGCTGTTAATTACACAAATTAGAGAAGCATCACAGGATTTTTCAAACAGTGCCAATACTTTTGTCCACCCCCTTTTTTATGTTTGGTGTGGAATTATATCCAATTTGGCTTTTTGACTTTTTTTTTTTTTTTTTCATTGAAGACAAATTAAATGAAGATAATAATACCAAAGAATTTGTGATTGCAATCATTTTCAAGAAGAAACTGAGTATTATCTGACAGAATTGCAGGGGTGCCAATACTTTTGGCCAACACTGTATACGGAGACTTGATTACACACAAGTGGCTTATATTTATCATCATCAGTCATTTAGGACAACATTGGATCATTCAGAGATCCTCAATGAACTTCTGGAGTGAGTTTGCTGCACTGAAAATAAAGGGGATGAATAATATTGCACGCCCCAATTTTCAGTTTATTCTTTTTTACAAAAGTTTAAAATAAGCAATAAATTTCGTTCAACTTCACAACTGTGTCCCACTTGTTGTTTCTTTACCATAACATTAAAATTTTTATCGTTATTCATTTGAAGCCTGAAATGTGGGAAAAGGTTGAAAAAGGCGCTCTATATATTTCTGGTTTAGCTAATATTTGACACTTTGTGTTCACTCTCTGGCACTGAACCCTTTTGCTACACTCTAACCAAACTCGCTCAACTGGCCAGCAGCTACTCCATGGACACAGCTAAAGGGCCACAAAGGCAGAGAATGCCAAATGTCTATATAGCAGTGGAAGGAGGAAAGCAAGACATTTCCTTGGAACCTCATAAGTGGAGAGGCTAGTGCCAAGTCTGGCCATGGTAGCCTGTTTGAGTTGACAGCTTCATTACATCAGATATCCATACAGTTGATATTAATATGGCAACATTTTTTTAACAGGGAAGATGAAAGTCATCACCAACCAAAGGCGAACTGATCATTTGGACTTATAGATGTGCTCAAGACGACAGGGGCCACACAACCCCTTAGTCAGAGCACTTCTGAAAGTGGACCTATAAAAGGAAGAGACATGCAAGAGATAAATAATTCTTGCATTAAAGCCCTAAATAAAGTGTTGGAGTTCGTACCAAACACCAAGTGTCCGGGGCTAAAACTCAAACACAGACTTTTCACAGTAGTCCATGTCTGATTTTGGCATTCGGGTGCTGTTTATATGCTAATAAAGTGTGTTGAAAGGCTGTCAATTAAAAATCTTTTCTTGGGGTTGGGGTTCAACCATTTTTTGATATCCAGCCAACGTAAAGCAGACAGCTGAGGGCTGGTATTATCAGGCTGGGAGACATTCCGCACCTGCCGCTGATCAGGAGTGACCTATAGAGCCTCGTTCTCAGAACGAGGCTCCATAGTATTTGATGGGCTTAATGGGACATTACACCATTAGATTACGTCGCAACTTTGAGGATTTATTTTTAATTACTTGGTGAATGAGTGAGTGTGGGAGAGTCTTTATTCACCATTGGATTATTTTAAATTAACAAACTGGCAAACGAGAGAGTGTGGGGGACTCTTTATGCAAATAAACTATTTTTTTTCCCTCTGTGTGTGATTTTTAACTGTACACCTACCAGGTTAGTAATGGAGATGTCTGATAGACACCTCTCCTTTACTAACCCCTGAGTTTGATGCCAGCTGTCAATTCACAGCTGCCATCAATCCCAACAGTATTACCCCAACTGCCACTAGGGCAATTGGGAACAGCCGGTAGCGTGTCAGAACTGCAGCATCTAAAACAGCTATCTGGTTTACCTAAACTGGTTATCAAAAATAGGGGAGACCCCCACATTACTTTTTTAAATTCCATATCCACATTCTATATCCTGCTATTACCCCCTTATTTGTTTCCTTTTGCAGCCCCCTAGCCCTTACTATGACCATTTTCACAGCTATTTTACAGCACCAAATTTCGAGTCGCCACTGACTTAGATGGGGTTTGGGATCCGGAGTGAAGTTCGGGTCAAGCCCTCTCCCTAACCGAACCTTTAGTTAAAGTCCAGCGGAACCCGGGGAACCCGAACCTTCACGGGTCAGCTCATCCTTAGTGTATTACGGTTATAATGGTTGACAAGAGGACCAGGTCCACTACTAGTCCTGCCAACAATTTTAACTATAACATGGGGCTCTTAGATATTGAGGTTGACTACATTCACATTGAGATTTTAGATCTCAAGTAGAGCAAGACTTTACACCCCTTATTAACACGAGAAGTCTCAGAAATTTCGACCTCCCCCTGAAGTCCCGAAAGAGGGTCAAATGACATACAATAAACTGAAAAGAACTAACTAGAAACTAAATGGCTAAACTCAATGGAAAACAACAACCTCCTGTAGTGCAACAGTAATGGCCTTAATTACAGAAAAAAAGACGGTGATTATAGGAAGTTAGCTAATATCCTTCAGGTCATTTGACCCGTCTCTGGGTTCCAAAGGTAGAAATGTTAAATGACCCCTCTCTGGGACTTCTAGTGTTAACCCCTTATTATATCTAAGATGACAAGACTTGGTTCTGTAGCAGTGTTCATCCCTTTCAGCAGAATGCACCGTAGTACAATATGGCAATAAAGGGTCTAATTAAACCAAGAAGATTCTTCCAAGTAACGTCTACAATTCTTGTATTCTCCAAAGGTGCTGAACATATTGAAAATCCTAATTATTTTTGCAGGTCTGTATTTCTACAAACCTCCCTTATGAATTCTGTTTTTCAAATGAAATAATTGAATTAAATCTCATTGGTAATAGTGTAGATTTTTGGCTGAAGAAGGGCTTTCCTCCATAGGATTTAACTGGCTTAGGGAGATGTGCACGATAGATGGAGAAACCCCTTGGAGAAAACTTCAGATCAACAGTTACTGTGGACTTATCGGCATAATTATAGGTGGTTACTCAAGTGGAGTCTTCGGGGACAACACCTCTTGACCCAGCAGTGGATCAAAGACTACTTTGTGAGTCGGAGGAATGAACACAAGTCTGTTGGATTTTAAGTAACTATTGAAGTACAGGATATATTTACATGAATCCACCTCAAAGTGAAATTTAGATTTTCTTGTAGGTGGACTTTTTCTTTAATAATAGTATCTATGAAAGCGAAAAGTTGTTACATTCTTTCTAGTTTGCTCAATGATGGTGAGGAAATAGTGATTGTATTGTGCTGAAAATCTGCTCGTTTTGAACCAAGTCGGATCCAAAAATACAATATAAAAAAACTTCCTCCCCCATCCATAGAGGTACAGCAATGGTGGAGGGGAAGCTTCACTATTAGTTCCAGAATACGTAAGTCGCAGTAGCTCCAATAAGACTCTTATTAATGCAGGATAGTGTGATTAAAAATATTACCATGCAGTAAATTAATAATATAATACAGAAATCAATAGCAGTGCCACACAATGACCCTATAGCAGTGCCATACAAGGACTATATAGTAGTGCCACACAATGATTGTATAGCAGTGCCACACAATGATTGTATAGCAGTGCCACAGAATGACTGTATAGAGGTTCCATACAAGGACTATATAGCAGTGCCACACAATGATTATATAGCAGTGCCACACAATTACCTCATAGCAGTTCATAGCAGCATAACAGAAAATGTGCAATTCGCATTTAAACAAAATTTGACCGGTGCAAAAGTATGGGTACCCTTGTCAATTTCTTGATTTGAACACTCCTAACTACTTTTTACTGACTTGCTGAAGCACTAAATTAGTTTTGTAACCTCATTGAGCTTTGAACTTCATAGGCAGGTGTATCCAATAATGAGAAAAGGTATTTAAGGTGGCCACTTGCAAGTTGTTCTCCTATTTGAATCTCCTATGAAAAGTGGCATCATGGGCTCCTCAAAACAACTCTCAAATGATCTGAAAACAAAGATTATTCAACATAGTTGTTCAGGGGAAGGATACAAAAAATTGTCTCGGAAATTTAAACTCAGTTTCCACTGTGAGGAACATAGTAAGGAAATGGAAGAACACAGGTACAGTTCTTGTTAAGCCCAGAAGTGGCAGGCCAAGAAAAATATCAGAAAGGCAGAGAAGAAGAATGGTGAGAACAGTCAAGTACAATCCACAGACCACCTCCAAAGACCTGCAGCATCATCTTGCTGCAGATGGTGTCAATGTGCATCGGTCAACAATACAGTGCACGTTGCACAAGGAGAAGCTGTATGGGAGAGTGATGCGAAAGAAGCCGTTTCTGCAAGCACGCCACAAACAGAGTCGCCTGAGGTATGTAAAAGCACATTTGGACAAGCCAGTTACATTTTGGAAGAAGGTCCTGTGGACTGATGAAACAAAGATTGAGTTGTTTGGTCATACAAAAAGGCGTTATGCATGGAGGCAAAAATACACGGCATTCCAAGAAAAGCACTTGCTACCCACAGTAAAATTTGGTGGAGGATCCATCATGCTTTGGGGCTGTGTGGCCAATGCTGGCACCGGGAATCTTCTTAAAGTTGAGAGTCGCATGGATTCCACTCAGTATCAGCAGATTCTTGACAATAATGTGCAAGAATCAGTGACGAAGTTGAAGTTACGCAGGGGATAGATATTTCAGCAAGACAATGATCCAAAACACCGCTCCAAATCTACTCAGGCATTCATGCAGAGGAACAATTACAATGTTCTGGAATGACCATCCCAGTCCCCAGACCTGAATATCATTGAAAATCTGTGGGATGATGTGAAGCGGCTGTCCATGCTCGGCGACCATCAAACTTACCTGAACTGGAATTGTTTTGTAAACAGGAATGGTCAAATATACCTTCATCCAGGATCCAGTAACTCATTAAAAGCTACAGGAAGTGACTAGAGGCTGTGATTTTTGCAAAAGGAGGATCTACAAAATATTAATGTTACTTTTATGTTGAGGTGCCCATACTTTTGCACCGGTCAAATTTTGTTTAAATGCGGATTGCACCTTTTCTGTTAGTACAATAAACCTCATTTCAATCCAGAAATATTACTCAGTCCATCAGTTATTAGATATATGAAACTGAAATAGCTGCTGCAAAAACCCAAATTGTTGTAAAGAAAAAAGGTTAACATTAATAGGGGTGCCCAAACTTTTTCATATGACTGTAACAGTGCCACACAATGATTGCATAGTAGTGCCTTACAATGGCTTTAAAGCAGTTCCCTACGAAGACTATATATCAATGCCATACAATGGCTACATAGCAGTGCCACACAATGGCTATACGGCAGTGCCATACAATGAGTACATATAGCAGTGCCACACAATGGATATATAACAGCACCCTACAATGAGGATATACCAGTGCCACAGAATGATTATATAGCAGTGCCACACAATGGCTTTATAGCAGTGCCATACAATGACTATATAGCCGTGTCACACAATGGCTATATGGCGGTGCCACACAATGGCTATATAGAAGTACCACACAATAACTATATAGCAGTGACATATAGTATATCATATAAGTGAATACACCCCTCACATTTTTTTAAATACTTTATTATAGCTTTTCATAGGACAACACTGAAGATCTGACCCTGTGATACAATGTACAGTGTCAGTGTGCAGCTTGTATAACAGTGGAAATGTATTGCTCTCTAAATAACTCACACAGCCATTAATGTCTTAACTACTGTAAACAAAAGTGAGTACACCCCTAAATGAAAATGGCCAAGTTGGGCCCAATTAGCCACTTTCCCTCCCCGGTGTCATGTGACTCATTAATATTACCAGGTCTCAGGTGTGAATGGGGAGCAGGTTTGTTACATTTGGTGTTATCCCTCTCACACTCTCTCATACTGGTCACTGGAAGTTCAATATGGCTCTTCATGGCAAAGAATTCTCTGAGGATCTGAAAAAAAAATTGTTACTCTACATAAAGATGGTTGTCAAGACCCCGACACTGAGCGGCAGCATGGTGGTCAAGACCATATAAACAATATGAACTAGCCCTGCTTCATTGGCACTGCCAACACTGTGAAATAAAATTGCGTGCCTCACACATTGGAGTGTTGGTAAGTACATATAACACCTTATAGCCTTATAGAAAAAATAGAAATCTGAATTAATATAGCTATAGTGTCGCGGGCGGGGAGGACGCCACTGCGCTGCGCTCGCTAACGCTCGGGTCCGGCGCTGCTACGATGGCTGCTCGGTGGCTCGAGCGGTGGGCCGGATCTGGGGACTCGAGCGGCGCTCCTCGCCTGTGAGTGAAAGGGGTGGTTGGTTTGGGGGATTTAGTCTGTGACGCCACCCACGGGTCGTGGTGAAGATGGGCACCATCGCTGCTGGTGACGGGGATCCCGGGAGCAATGGTAGGGAGCAGCTGGGATGTTGTTTTCCCCCTCCGTGGGTAGGGGTCGGTGGTCCCGGGGCCCGATGATGTTGTGACGGGGAGGCAGGGTCGGTGAGGTGCAGGGTTGCAGGGACAGCGCGGCACGGTGCCGGATGGCACGGGGTGTACTCACTCAGCAAGAAAGGTACAAAGTACTTGGTAAACCAAACAGCTGGATGGACGGGTCCCGCAGCCGGCTGCAGTGCTTCTCCCCGGACAGGTGATGGCAGCTGTCTTTCCCTGCACCTTAATGTTCTCTTTCTGACTACTATGGATTCCCAACGGTAGTCCGCTCCCCGGTGTATGGGAACCGGAGGAGCCCATTTGCCCGCAGACGCTGGCCCTTTGGTCTCTAGCCTTAGGCGGTAGCTGTATACCCTCACGGTGTGGGCTCTTGCCTTCAATCGGGACTTTTGCTGTTGTGAAACCCCTGGGGTCCCAGTCACATTCGGATCTGACTATTGTCGGCGGCTCCAAGCCTGGTCGGGGTCCGATGGCCCTGCCTGTGTGTGCTGGCTTCACTTCGCTCCCCGGTCGGTACCGGCGGGCCATCACCCGTCCCTGGTCCTACGGTTCTGCGTTGCTCCACCACTCCTGCAGACGGCCACTACCGTCTGCCAACCTTGCTGTCAGTGCCTGGGCCACAAACCCAGACACCCAAGTGTTACTCCTCACTCTTCAAACTCCTACACTGAACTCCAAAACTCCTCTGACACTTTTTCCGCCTCCAGGCCTGTGAACTCCTCGGTGGGTGGGGCCAACCGCTTGGCTCCACCCCACCTGGTGTGGACATCAGACACTGGAGGGAGGCAACAAGGATTTTGTGTTTGGCTGGTGTCCCTGTCTAATGGGGTGGGGTGTTTGTGTGTTATCTGTGACGACCTGGCTAGGCCAGGGCGCCACAATAGTACAGGTTGAAACATAAAAAATGGCCGGCAGCACTCCATAATTCTTAGATTACATGACCTTTATTGGTCACACAGGTGCATAGTCCCGTTATGGCTCACATTTGAACCTTCTTCTGACCTGAAGAAGGTTCAAATGTGAACCGTAACGTCACTATGCACCTGTGTTACCAATAAAGGACAAGTAATCTAAAAATTGTGGAGTGCTGCCGGCCATTTTTTGTCTTTTATATTGCTGGTGATCTGAAGAAACCGCAAGGTGGGACTAAAAGGTTTTTGGTTTTTGTTCTGCTTCCATTTTTTTCTTTTTTATAGTACAGATTGGGGACAGACAGGGAACGTGACGGATTTCATTTAAAGAACAATACCATTATGAAATGAACTCAAAATCTAATATATAAAGCTGAATGTGTGTATGTGTGTGAATGTGTGTGTGTGTATGTCCGGGATTGGCATCTGCACCGTCGCAGCTACAGCCACAAAATTTTGCACACTCACACTTCTGGACCCCGAGAGCGTCATAGGCTATGTTTTGAGGGGAAATTTTAACCTCGCGCTTTACAGTTATTCGCCAAAAAACCTGCCTCCATTAAAACGAATGGAGCTGGGAGCCACAGTGCAGCCAAAACTTCAGAAGAATGCGCAGCCACGCCCTTATATGGAATGTTGGCGTGTCACAATGCAGCCAGGGAAAGAGACAAACACAGACAGGAAAAGAGGCAGACACAGACAGGGTAAGAAACAGACATAGACAGGGTAAGAGAGAGACACAAAGAGACAGACACAGACAAAGAGACAGACACAGGGAAACAGACAGACAGGGAAAGAGAGGGAAAGAGACAGACAGGGTAAGAGACAGACAAAGACAGGTAAAGAGACAGACAAAGAGACAGACACAGGGAAAGAGACAGAGGGAAAGAGGAAAAGAGACAGACAGGGAAAGAGACAGACAGGGAAAGAGACAGACAGGGAAAGAGACAGACAGGGAAAGAGACAGACAGGGAAAGTGACAGAGATAGATAGACAGGGAAAGAGATAGATAGACAGACAGACGGAGAAAGAGACAGAGACAGTCAGAGACAGACAGGGAAAGATACAGACAGACAAAGAGAGAGAGAGACAGAGAGATATATACAGAGGGGGAGACAGACAGAGAATGGGAGAGAAACAGAGAGACAGTTACTATCCCGGGCAACGGATATTGTGTGTAAAATAAAGTTTTGTTAATATATTCTATTTTGTTAACAACAGTTATTAACCCGGGCGAAGCCGGGTAGTACAGCTAGTACCATTATAGAGTGACTGAATAATCTGATAAAACAGTAAACAAGATAACAAGAAAAAAGAAAAAAGTTCAGCTCAATTGCTGATCACCGCTGTCTGTCTGGACCCAGCGCACGGAAGGCTTGGCTGCCAGATTCACGATTAGAAAAAGAAGAAGTCCAGCGTAGTCCTCAGAATGTAGATTTAAAACAATCGACATTTATTCATATAAATCCAATAAAAAAAATTGGATATGACTAAGACTATGTGTCGAAACGAGTAGTTCGATGGGGTCCCTGTAAGCCTCTTTATTCCTTTGCTGACCGCTTTGTATACTACAATTTTTTATTGGATTTATATGAATAAACGTCGATTGTTTTAAATCTACATTCTGAGGACTGCGCTGGACTTCTTCTTTTTCTAATAGTAAATGATAACACAACAGATACTGAATTACACCACTATACAGATTCTAAATATTGCTGACAAGCAACAGTCAAATAAACCTGCTACTCAATTCAGGAAAAATAGAAATGTGCAGAGTAAGCAGAATTGAGGCCGCTTGCTGCCATTATTCTGAACTGGAAAGGGCCATCAGAAGGTTAAAGAAAATGTAAAAATCTTTAGGCTCCTCACCACTCCCCTCTCCAGCCCCGTTGCTCCTAGCTATCACCCATCTGGTCCTCACCGCAGATCACCGCCGCATTTTCTGAAATCCCCGGATCTCTCACACTGAGCTGGAACTTCCTACGACACACTTGGAAAAACAAAATTATACAAGAAACTGAAAGTGTGTTAGATGGACAATCATTATGGCCAGTAAATGCCTCCATCATAGGCTCCTTAGCCAGCCACATACTCTGCCTAGCCCCTGTTTCTCAGTTGGCAGTGCCATCACCCAGCAATAACCATCAGTTAGACTGGATTACTGTAATACATAAATGGCAAATTGTACCATTTTTAATAGGTCCAATAATGTTTAAAAGGTTATTACCATCTGGATTATTATCTGAGATATCTGGGAGTGTATGCATTACTTTGTTACTTTGTGGGGAAAAGGGACCCCAACTTGAGATGAGCGGACCCGTGGATGTTTGGGTTCGCTGAGCTCTGCCAGAGTTTAGTTAAAAGTTAATTTTGGGCTCCAGACTTGACCTGAACTTGTTCCTGGACCCCAAACCGCATATATGTCAGTGGGGACCTGAACTTACAGGCTTGGCTTGAATAACAAATATAATGGAAGTCAATGATTGGGCAGTTTAGCTCTCTGCCCACATACAGCGAGCCACAAACAGAGTACTTGCGAGGGATAACATATTTCTGGGGTTTTTTTGACACACTACATTCAAACACAATATTACCCCCACTGTGAGCCATTCAGAGACTGCAAGCAGCTCTCAATGGGTCGAGCACCAAGCTTACCCGAGCACCCTGATGCTTGATCGAGTGGTTAGCATACTATTCAGGATGGTATGAATGCCGGGCCATGAGAGCTCCGCATTCCTAAGCAAGAGAGAGTCATTGTGTGTGTAGGTCTCCGGGTGGGGTGTGTTACACTTATTATTATTTTTGGGTTTGTGTCTATCACCTCACAGCTGGTCCCTGTTGTAGATGCAGTAGACAAACATGTGAAACCTGGGCTTCTCTTGGCAAATTAAAGTTAAACAATATATTTTCCTTTTCATCGTTATGACAGACAGGTAACCTGTATTCTCTGGGGTACTTGCTCTCGGCCTATCCCCGCTATTTTGAAACTAGCCTCAGTGCCCTCCCTCATTCCTCACCTCTGTCCGCTTCTGGACCCCAATGGCTGTCTAGTCAGAAGACTTCCCCAGGCCCGATGGGGTGAGCCATAGGCTCTGGACCTTTAGGAGGTTACCTCTGAGTTCCCTTATCGTCCCTTACTGCATGCCACATCTTTAGTCCACAAACCCTTCTGCAGAACTAACTCTCCACAAGCCCCGTCTCTCTAACCAACCCACTGGCCATCTTTCACTCCTTCTCGTATCTTACCTAACATCTAGTCTCACGCTAGTCCTGGCTCTGCTATATCGGGGATCCATACTTCATTAGCAGCAACAGTATCTCTATTACATACATTAACAGTGTTCTTGGTTGTTGTATGTCCGCCACTCTGTATAGAGAGGTTGGGCAAAGTAAACATGAGGTTTTTTTGAGATTTGGAGGATTAAATCAGAGCGCACTTAACCAGTATCTTCTATACATGAGGTAATGTTCAGATTCCAGCAAGCACACACAGCTTTATAACACTTATTCCAGGCAATAGTAGACTGACGGCTTTAATAATCTTCATACAGAGCTTTCACAATAACATATATGACAGTCTGTTTACAGAATATCTTCTCTCCTTACACAGAGTTTTTCTTCTTACACAGTGGATGTACACAGAGCAGAACACTTTACCTTATGCATTGAGGTGAGGGGGATGAGTGTTTCCTGTGCTGGTCACTTCTCTCCTCTATGCTTCTGCTTCACAACAGTTTGCTTTTGAACTATTCCGAGCTGTTCTCCACTCCTGTTAGTCTTTCCTGAACTGGCACATCTCTGTAGCTTGACTTTTCTCAGGATACATACACTACACTTTTCTGAGCACTGCTTCTTCTCCTTTGCAGAAAGACAAACACACTTCTTTCCTTTGGCAGAGAGAGACAAATACACACTCCCTGCTTCCCACCATCAAATGGGTCACTCCTGGAGACTTCTTGTCAGCTGCTGCAGCTTTAACTCCCCAATTGCTGTATGATTTTAGATCATCTGTGCAGTTCTTACATGTCACATGGTACCTAAGACGCATTATTTTGGCAACACAGACAGTTAACATAAAACAGTAGGGGGGTCTCAACCACCTCTTACACTTACAGCATTCGAACTTGGGTGTTCGGGTTTGAGCCCTGGACACCCAGTATTTGGTAGGAACCCTGACCTTGACAGTTGAGTTCGCTCATCTTTAACCCTAACTAAAATTTTGACCTGACTTAAGGGAAGCCAAAAGAAGATCACACTCCAGGTTTAGATAGTTTCTAGAAGACTAGAAAAATTGTAAAATAAGGACACAATACACCAACCACTATCTGTTCTACGAAACTGCCCACCTGTTCGCCCTGCTATGAGAAGTAGGAGAACATGCACATATTGAAAGTTAGGCCCCTGCTGCAGCCGTCTATTGTACGATATCACAGTCCATAAGCTGATTAAGTGCTCAATGGAATTCCTTGCAAGCAATGAATGAGATTTTCTATTCTCAAGGGGAGAAAGCTACTTTAACTCAGCCACCACAAAAGGAAAATAGATGCTATTAAATACTGTATGGGGCAGAAAGTAACTGCTCCTACGGAGAAAAGCAAATCCAAAACAGAGAAACGTGAAACCATTAGTCTCGTAGCCATCGCTGCCGCTAAAGTTCAGGATACGCAGGTCACGTGACATTGATGTATCGCGTGTAGATGTCCTGAGGCGATGAATGGTAATCATGTAATCATTAGGAGCACAGGGGGTGATGATTATATTGATAAGGGAGATCACATTGATAGACAGGGATAGGCGGCATTATTAGACAAAGCTTTGGAATATTGATTTTGGACTTTCCTTTCACACTCGTTAGTGCAGGATAAGGTTAAGGCTGCCTAATCTTGATCGATCGTAGATCATGGGTGGAAGGATTTAGAAGATATCTGCTGTCTTGTACAAATAATGGACCCTTTATTAGACCATCTGCACATCACAGGTGACCTAAATGATTAGGGAGTCGGGACGGGACAACACAGACACTCAAAATCACAACTGTTTGCCTTTCTGGATTGGTGTGGTGCGATAAATGGCATCAAAGAAAGTAAGGCTTACAGGGAAACCGATACATTGTGGCACATTCAATTCATTTTAGCTACTGTAAATGCTAATATTAAAAGGGACTATGTCAATAGGTTTTTGCTATGTAATCTGAGAACACCATAATGTAGAGATAGAGTCCTTGATTCTAGCCATGTGTCACTTACTGAGCTCTGTTTTGCTGTTTCAGTACAATCAGCATTTTATCAGCAGGAAATTATCAGTACACGACAACTTGGCACATGCATAGTAGTCAAAGCACTTTCCTGGCTGCCGACGCTTTAAATCCGGCACCTGCAGCCCAGTGAACTGCTCAGTGCTGGGCTGCTTGTGTACGGAAGTGCATCTGTGGGCGGAGCTACCGCGCAACATGCTGAGCTCTGTCCACAGATGAAGAGACTGGAGGAAGAGGAGCTGCAACACCAAGGAACGATCCACGTGACCCCCCCCCCCCACCTACCCAGAGCTATATGCCCCAGCCCCCTCCTCACCAGAGCCATATGCCTCCAGCCATCCCCCCTCACCAGATCTGTATGCCCCCCAGCCCCCTCACCAGATCTGTATGTCCCCCAGCCCCCTCACCAGATCTGTTTGCCCCAGTCACCCCACCACCAGATCTGTATGCCCCCTCACTAGATCTGTATATTCCCCTGCCCACTCACCAAATCTGTATGCCCCAACCACCTCCCACCAGATCTGTATGCCTCCCAGCCCCCCCCACCAGATTTGTATGCCCCCCAGCCCCCTCACCAGATCTTTATGTGCCCTAGCCCTCTCACCAGATCTTTATGCCGCCTAGCCTCCTCACCAGATCTGTATGCCCTCAGCCCTCCCACCAGATCTGTATGCCCCCAGCCCCCCCTCACCAGATCTGTATGCCCCCAGCCCCCCACCAGATCTGTATGCCCCCAGCCCCCCACCAGATCTGTATGCCCCCAGCCCTCCCCACCAGATCTGTATGCCCCCAGCCCCCCCACCAGATCTGTATGCCCCCAGCCCCCCACCAGATCTGTATGCCCCCAGCCCTCCCCACCAGATCTGTATGCCCCCAGCCCCCCCACCAGATCTGTATGCCCCCAGCCCCCTCCCACCAGATCTGTATGCCCCCAGCCCCCTCCCACCAGATCTGTATGCCCCCAGCCCCCCCCCATCGGAGATGTATGTGCCCCCAGAGCTGTATAAGCCCCAACACCAGAGCTATATGCCCCTTAGTCATATCTATGCTACCAGTAATTTGTATGCCCCACAGTAAAGTGTATTTCCCCCAGTAATGTGTGTACCCTTTAGTAACATGTATACCCCTCAGTGAAAAACACAGATGTTCTTCACTGATGTGTTAAACACGCATATGTCCCTTCATACTCCGTGATTCATGGCACACAGTGGTTGTCCCTTGTCCATGTGCAATCCGTAATACGTGATCCGTACTCCGTGATTGCACATGGACATATACTCACCTGTCCCCGCACCTGCTGTCCATGGTGCTGAAGAGTCCCGCGATTCAGCATCCAGCCACGGCTCTCTCTCACCTCTGCAGCTACTTCCGGGTCGGCTCTGGCTGCATAAATGAATATGCATGCCATAATGAACCAGGCAGGAAGAAGCAGAGAGCAGCTGCAGAACTCAGCATCGCTGGAGAAGGTGAATTGAAGAAGCTTTTTATTTTCAATGCCCGTGTTTTTCTGGTACGTGTTTCACGGATCACACCATAGTGTGGTCCGTGGGACATCAGTGATGCCAGAAAAAAACCGACATGTTTCTGTGCGGCAATCACGGATACGCATTTACGCCGCATGGAGACACGGTCAGAGATAAATCACTGATGTGTGTGCAGACCCATTGATTATAATGAGTCTGCATAGGTCAGTGATTCTGGTACGTATAAAAACTAGCACATACATCCCAGAATCACTGACATCTGAAACAGGCCTAATATGTATGCCCCCTCAAGTACTGTCTATGCCACAAGACCCTCCTGTGATGTATATACTGTAGCCCCCAGCCCCTCATGTGCTGTATATACTGTAACCCCAGCCCCTCCTGTGATGTATATACTGTAACCTCAGCCCCTCCTGTAATGTGTATACTGTAGCCCCCTGCCCCTCCTGTGATGTATATACTATAACCCCAGCCCCTCCTGTGATGTATATACTGTGGCCCCCAGCCCCTCATGTGCTGAATATACTGTAACCCCAGCCCCTCCTGTGATGTATATACTGTAACCTCAGCCCCTCCTGTGATGTATATACTTTAACCCCAGCCCCTCCTGTGATGTATATACTGTGGCCCCCAGCCCCTCATGTGCTGTATATACTGTAACCCCAGCCCCTCCTGTGATGTATATACTGTAACCTCAGCCCCTCCTGTGATGTATATACTGTAGCCCCCAGCCCCTCATGTGCTATATATACTGTAACCCCAGCCCCTCCTGTGATGTATATACTATAACCCCAGCCCCTCCTGTGATGAATAAACTGTAGCCCCCAGCCCCTCCTGTGATGTAGCCCCAGCCCATCCTGTGATGTATATACTGTAGCCCCCAGGCCCTCCTGTGATGAATATACTGTAGCCCCCAGCCCCTCCTGTGATGTATATACTGTAGCCCCCAGCCCCTCTTGTGATATATACTGTATATATACAGTGTATATATATATATAAATATATATATATATATATATATATATATATATATATATATATATATAATATATAGTATATAAAGCCCCCATCCTCCCTTGTGATACATACACAGTGGTGTCAGTGTGCACTGTGCGTGGCTAGGTCTGTTAAAGTGATGCCAAGTGATCACATGCCGAGGAGGAGCTGGACAGAGACAAGCGGGGTAGGTGAGTGCGGCTGCTGCCGGCTTCCCCATATTATTAACTCCAATGTGTGTATATGTATGATGTATATAACTATGTATGTCAGTGTAGATGACTGTGTATAGATTTGTCTGTTTATATGTATTTTAGGGAATTTGTCTTCAAATATGTACCGTATATGTGCGTATGCCTGTACCCACGATCAGGACTCACTCTGTCCTGGAGGCAGCGGGTCCTGACCTGCGGGGCTGCACATCTCCTCTGCAGGAGAACGCAGCTGCCTGTGCCCACAATCAGGGTTCACTGTGTCCTGGAGGCAGCGGGTCCTGACCTGCGGGGCTGCACGTCTCCTCCGCAGGAGACCACAGCTGCCTGTGCCCACGATCAGGGTTCACTGTGTCCTGGAGGCAGCGGGTCCTGACCTGCGGGGCTGCACGTCTCCTCCGCAGGAGACCACAGCTGCCTGTGCCCATGATCAGGACTCTCTGTGTCCTGGAGGCAGCGAGTCCTGACCTGAGGGGCTGCACGTCTCCTCCGCAGGAGACCACAGCTGCCTGTGCCCACGATCAGGGTTCACTGTGTCCTGGAGGCAGCGGGTCCTGACCTGCGGGGCTGCACGTCTCCTCCGCAGGAGACCACAGCTGCCTGTGCCCATGATCAGGACTCTCTGTGTCCTGGAGGCAGCGAGTCCTGACCTGAGGGGCTGCACGTCTCCTCCGCAGGAGAACGCAGCTGCCTGTGCCCACGATCAGGGTTCAGTGCGCTGCGGTCTCCTGCTGTGTTCTCCCTACAAAGGACGCATGCAACTGCAGCAAACAATTGATATGCTGCAGTCTGGAAAGACGCTCCGCAGGTCAGTGTTTGCTGCAGAAAAAACAAGCATGGTGGGCAGGAGATTTCTAGAAATCCCTCCACTGTGCTTGTGTGGCGCCCTGGACTAGCCAGGTAGCCACAGACAAAACACACACACACCCCCACCCCCGGACAGTTACATTAGTCAGACACAAAACTCTTGTTGCCTCCCTCCAGGGTCTGATGTCCACACCAGGTGGGGCGGAGCCAGGCGGTTGGCCCCACCCACTGAGGAGTTCACAGGCCTGGAGGTGGGAAAAGCAGTCAGTTGTAGTGAGAGTTTGGAGGAGATCAGTTCAGGAGGTGAAAGTGAGAGGTCACGTACTGCAAGTGTCTGGGTTGGAGCCCAGGCACTGAGAGCAAGGTTGGCAGACGGTGGTGGCCATCTGCAGGAGTTGGTGGAACTCCGCAGAGCCGTAAGGACCGGGGCTGGGCGGTGGCCCACCGGTACCGGACCAGGGAACGGAGTGAAGCTAAGCACACACAGGCAGGGCCATCGGACCCCGACCAGGCTTGGAGTCGCCGTCAATAGTCAAATCCGAATGTGACAGGAACCCCCGGGGTTCCCTAACAACCAAGTCCCATTTGAAGGCAACTGCTCACACCGTGATGATATACAGCCACCGCCACCGGCTAGAAATCCAAGGGCCAGCGCCATGCGGGCAAAACGGGCTCCTCCGGTATCTATACACCGAGGAGCAGACTACCTTTGGGAAGCCATTGGAGTCAACTCAGTACACAAATGTGCAGGGAGAGACAGCCGCCATCACCTGTCCGGGGAGATACACTGCAGCCGACTCCGGGACACGTCCATCCAGCCGTTTGGTTTACCGGAGACTTTGTGCATCTATTGCTGAGTGAGTACACCCGTGCCCTCCGGCACCGCGTCGCGCTGTCCCTGCAACCCTGCACCTCACCGACCCTGCCTCCCCGTCACACCACCGGGCCCCGGGACCACCAACCCCTACCCACGGAGGGGGAAAACAAAATCCCAGCTGCTCCCTACCATCGCTCCCGGGATCCCCGTCACCAGCAGCGGTGGTGCCCATATCTTCACCACAACCCGTGGGTGGTGTCACAGACTAAATCCCCAAACAAACCACCCCATTTTCACTCACGGGCGAGGAGTCCCCGGATCCGGCCCACCGCTCGAGCCACCGAGCAGCAGCCGCAGCGCCGGACCCGAGCGTTAGCGAGCGCAGCGCCCCGCCGCCCGCGACACTTGTACTGTACAACGCAGCATTTTGGACACAGCAAAAACATGCTACATCCGAAATGCTGAAAACACTGATCTTGGGCACGCAGCCTTAAACAATGTGATCAGCAGTGCTGAAAAGGATTGAATGTGGGTGTGACAGATTGCAAAATGGGTGTGGTTAGGGGGCGTGTCCTAAAATTGCCGCAGACTTTGTCCCTCTTTCTCATCTTTAAATGTTGGGAGCTATGCTTTAGATGATGAGAGTTCCACACTCCATGGTAGACCTAAGTAGCGTTATTTACGCCTTTCTGGTTCAAACTAATCCCTTTTTAAAAATAACTTCTGACAGGATTCCGGAACCGCATCAAAAGCATATGTAAAACTCACACAAGTATATCAATAAAGTTTTGCCAAAGACAAATACCAGGAAGTATCAAAAACAAAGCAACTTTGTTTAAAACATGACACCCCAACAAGAGTGAAAAAAAAAACGCAGCATCAAAAATGCAATAAAAATCATGTAAAAAACACAAATTCCGCAACATCAAAAACTCATTAGGCTACATGCGCATGCTGTATTTTTTGCTGCGTTTTTGCCTGGAGTTTTGTTGTTAGAACTTTCTTATTTTGACTTCCCAGCAAAGTCTATGAGAAGTCAGATTTGCTATGCGCACGTTGCAGTTTATTTGTCAGTGTTTTATTTGTCAAAAGTTTGTGACAAAAAAAATGCAGCATGTTCATTCTTCCTGCATTTTTGTCAACATTTGTCACAAAAACGCAGCAAAAACGCATGTTGTGAAAAACGCAGCATTTTTTGTGACCTTTCCAGGCTCTCTCTGACAAGGTGCAATTTTGGCTGCGTTTTGGCTGCGTTTTGGCTGCATATTGGCTGCGTTTTGGCTGCAGTTTTGGCTGCAGTTTGTAAACACAAAAAGATGCAACTTGCGCATGTAGCCTAAAAGCTCATCGTGAGAACGTAGTCTAAGCATCACCTCTGAGACATTTCAGTTGTACTAGCCCCTTCTATATGTAATTCATAATTTTGTTTTTTTATATTATAATTTAGTATTTTTTCCCTTTTATATACAATATAATTTGTCTTTATGTAAATTTCTTTGAAGAACTCTTCCGGCATGAATGTTTGATCGGCCTCATCGGCCTCCCTTATATTAAAATGTGGCTTCTCGTGGCAGTCAATAGCTTCTTATTTTTTCCCTAACTCTGTCATTTTGTTCTGTGCCTTTAATAGAAATTTCTCTAAATCATTAGATAAAGGACCTTTCAGACCTTCCTAGAGCAAGGGGTTTAGAGAATAATGAGATCTGCTGGGATTTTATCCATTTTTTTTTCTCATGCAACCAATGTAGAGTGTGCCGGAAAAAAAAAATATGTCTTTACTGTGTGCGTAATCATTAGATTAAATCTGTGCAGTATATCATTATTATCTTATTGTAGGAGGCAACTCAGTATATAGGGGACTTCATGCTAGGGGCCTGGTATCAAGACTGTGGTCATAAATATTCACATACTCTACTTTGCATATCTTAACACTTCCAAATAAGAAAGCTCCAATTATCTAGTAAATTGTGGGGCACATCTCAGCTTGTTTTGCATGGGCACGTGCACCCATTAACTATTGTTAGGAAATCTTATGAGTTTCCAAACATTGAAGGGTCAGCATGATAACACAAAGCTGGTAATAGAACACCCTGACTGTCTCCCAATACTACATTTGCCAAGAGTAAAGGCTGCAACATCGCTAATGATATGTCGTCGGGGTCACGTCGTTAGTGACGCACATCCGGCGTCGTTAGCGACATCGCAGCGTGTGACACCAAGGAGCGACGATCAACGATCGGAAAAACGTCAAAAATCGTTGATCGTTGACACGTCGCTCCTTTCCATAATATCGTTGGTGGTGCATGCCGCTGGTTGTTCCTCGTTTCTGTGGCATCACACATCGCTATGTGTGACACCGCAGGAACGACGAACATCTCCTTACCTGCGTCCACCGGCAATGAGGAAGGAAGGACGTGGGTGGCATGTTCCGGCCGCTCATTTCTGCCCCTCCTATGCTATTGGGTGGCCGATTAGTGATGCCGCTGTGATGCCGAACGAACCTCCCCCTTAGAAAGGAGGCGGATCGCCGGCCACAGCGATGTCGCAGGGAAGGTAAGTCCATGTGACGGGTGTAAGCGATGTTGTGCGCCACGGGCAGCGATTTGCCCGTGATGCACAACCGACGGGGGTGGGTACGCTCGCTAGCGATATCGCTTACCGATATCGCAGCGTGTAAAGCACCCTTTAGTCCATTATCATCACTTTTGGCTGCACACATTTGATCATTATGTATAGTAGGTGGCCAGATTACCCCGCGCCTACTAAATATATTGTCTGAATGTCTAAGTGTTGCTGAGCCGGAGCAGTGCTGAAATCGGCGCCATCTATCAGCCGAAAGTTTGAAGTATTTTTATTGAAGATTGAGTTTTATTATAATGTGTGTTTTATGATATGTTATGTGTGATTTATGTATTAGTGTAATGTACAGTATAAGAATGTTAGCTACATAGGGAATAGAGAAAGTGGAGGTCTTAGTATGTACAGTGTTTTAGGTACTTCCCGGGTGGTGAGGGAACGGAGAGCCAGGATGGGAGGAATGACAGAGCCAGGGTTGATTGGTGAGACAGGCCTGAGGGAACTTAGTTCTGCAGAGGGTTTCCTGGTGTGTGAATGGTGCTTGGTAACTTGGGCCTGCCGGGGAACCTGGAGGTTTTCTCCATGTGTCCAAAGCCTAATGTGGGCGTCACACGAGACGATCTATCGTGCGATATGTCGTCGGGGTCACGGTTTTCGTGACGCACATCTGGCATCGTTTGCGACGTTGTTTCGTGTGACACCTATGAGCGTCTCAGAACGATCGCAAATCGGTTACAAATCATGTATCGTTTACACGTCATTTATTTTTAAAAAATCGTTTATTTTTCTTTGCGCCAGTTGTTCATCGTACCCGGGGTAGCACACATCGCTCCGTGTGACATCCCAGGAACGATGAACTGCAGCTTGCCTGCGGCCGCCGGCAATGCTGAAGGAAGAAGGTGGGCGGGATGTTTACGTCCCGCTCATCTCCGCCCCTCCGCTTCTATTGGCCAGCAGCTGTGTGACGTCGCTGTGACGCCGAACGTCCCACCCCCTTCAAGAATTGGATGTTTGCCATCCACAGCGACGTCGCTCAGCAGGTAAGTACGTGTGACGGGGGTTTAACGACTTTGTGCGACACTGGCACCGATTTGCCCGTGACGCACAAACAACGGGGGCGGATACGATCGCTTGTGCGATCGTATGATAGATCGTATCGTGTGAATAAGGCTCACCTCAGGACAGGCTTAGAAGAGTCCAGAGACTAGATAGACATGCCTGAGAGAGAGATTTCCTCGGCACGGGCCTAGGGAAGTCGAGGGGCTGAAGCTATCCGAGGTAGCGAGTGGACAGAAGAGCAATGAGAAGTAGAGGCTAAAGGACACTTTACACACACAGATAAATCTTTGGCAGATCTGTGGTTGCAGTGAAATCATGGACATATTGTTCCATTTGTACACAGCCACAAACCTGGCACTGATTGTCCACAATTGCACTGCAACCACAGATCTGCCACAGATCTGCCACAGATCTGCCACAGATCTGCCACAGATCTGCCACAGATCTGCCACAGATCTGCCACAGATCTGCCACAGATCTGCCACAGATCTGCCACAGATCTGCCACAGATCTGCCACAAATTTATCTGTGTGTGTGTAAAGTGGCCTATAGGCTCGGCAACTAGAAGGCTAATTCTCAGGCAGCGGGCAATGCAGAAGAATCCCAGGAAACAACAACAGCAGCAGAAGGGGATAGGAATGACCATGTCTGTTGAAACGATGAAGAACAAGTACATCGTTCTATATTGTATTGTGAAGAAACAGTCTGTATAATCTGTTTCCCTGCCACATGTACAATGCTGATCAGCTGCAGGGAAGTGGACACTCCCCTGTTGACCGAAGTAAGTGTTGCACTTGCACCCCCCCCATCCAGGATGGATCAAAAACACAGATTATGTCTGGAGAAGTAGAGTGGAGCCCTGGCGGCCCAGTGTTTGTTCAGTTCTACACATACATAAATAATTGATTCTCAAGGTCAAAATAAGGAAAGTCACTGATCCATAGTGACCAACCTCGGAACAGACTTTTTAGTAATACTTTTAAGGCAGGCCACATACAATATCGGAACAAAAGTATTTGGGCACCTACATATTTGTACAGAAGCTTTTATGACATCTCATTCATAGACATTCATATATAGTTGGTCCCCCTCCCCTTTTACTGCTATAACAGTTTCCACTCTTCTGGGAAGGTTCTACAAGATTTTGAAGTTGACAAAGAATAAATAGGCACAATTGTGGAAGCACAAATAACAAAGTTCCAAGATCCAGTAATCATCACCTATCCTGTTGAAGGCAGGAAGAGCAGAGTAAAGGGGGCTTTACACGGTAGCGAAATCGCTAGCAATTTGTAGCGATAGCGAGCGTGTAAGTACCCGCCCCCGTCGCGCATGCGATTGTTTGTGATCGCTGCCGTAGCGAACATTATCGCTACGCAGCGTCACACGTACTTACCTGGTCGGCGTCGTCGCTGTGACTGCCGAACAATCCCTCCTTCAAGGGGGAGGGACGTTCGGCATCACAGCGACGTCACCGCAACGTCACTAAACGGCCGGCCAATGAAAGCGGAGGGGCGGAGCTGAGCATGATGTAAACATCCCGCCCACCTCTTCCTTCTGCATTGCGGCCGGCGGCAGGTAAGGAGACGTTCCTCGCTCATGCGGTGTCACACATAGCGATGTGTGCTGCCGCATGAGCGATGAACCACAACGCTAAACAACCCTTACCGATTTTTGAGTTTGGGACGACCTCTCCATGGTGAATGATTTTCACCATTTTTGAGGTCGCCTAAGGTCGCTGGTAAGTATTACACGCTGCGATATTGTTAATGACGCCGGATGTGCGTCACTAACAATGTGACCCCAACGATAAAACATTAACGATATCGTAGCGTGTAAAGCCCCTTTTAGTCCTTCTTCATTTTTAGTGATTGACTTCAATTGGAAGTATACACCTCTGACCAAAGGCTCAAATATATAAACTTGAGGTCTTGAGTTAAATTTCTACCAAGGAGAACATCTACAAGGAGTTTGTATTTTCTCCCCTTTTCTGTATTGGTTTCCTCCAGGTTCTACAGTTTCCTCACACACTCCAAATACATACTGATAGGAAATTTAGATTGTGAGCCCCAATGAGGACTGTGTTGATGATATCTGTTGTCATGCTAGCAGGTGTGGAACCACTGCACCAAGGACCAGGCTTACCCTGAAGGGGTGTGACTAAGTGCCTACTGGGTTTTCACTAAAGTCTCTGATGGTGAGAATGGGCTGGGCTACCGATAGACACCAGGTACACCTCCATGGCAGTACCAGGTACTAGAGCAGCTGGCACAAAGGTCAGGGACACAGGTACGGAGGGCAGGCAGGACAGAGCAGGTATAAGAGACGGACTAGATGGACAGGTTCAGGAGCAGGACGCTCAGGTTCAGCTTAAGGAGACAGGCGGGTTAGATTCAGGTATGGGAGACAGGAGAGACTAGCAGGATGGGACTGGAGCAATTAGACAGAGGTGGAATCAGAGTCTAATAGGATAGTGTACAGACCAGAGTGCTGACAGGAACAAAACCTTAAGAACCTAATTTCTCAGTCACCTCCCTACAGGGGGAAGATGCCTTAAATATCCTGTGCTTCCAGACATAGGGAGCTGAACACTACTGAGTGCGTGTGCTGCCCTTTTCAGCGGTGGGGTGCATGCATGGTTGCACCCTAAGGATAATGCCAGGAGACTTACGCTAAGTGCGCAGGCTCTGGAGCGTGGGGACAGCAGCAGAGAGCAGGGAATCGACCAGGCTGGCCACGGTGGTGAGTATGTTGGCATTGTGAAGCGATGGCCGAGAGGACCACCGCAGTGCAGAGTAGGTTACAGTACACAAGACGAGGTGTGAACAACAAGGGTGTATTTATTAACAGGCGGGGAAAGATGTGGAGAAGGCAGGTTCAGGCACGGGGTATACAGTGGCAAAACCTGATTTAAAAACACTTTTGTATTCTCTAGCTGGTCCGCTCAATAGCACGGTGCTCCAACTATTACAGGTTCAAGAAACACAAAAAACAGTCAGGTACAATGCTACTCTGCACGTAACCTCTCTGGCCTCTGCTAAACGGGCCACACGGATGCCGTGTTCTACCTACTGAAACCTACTTTAGCCCCTAGTATGTGCACAATATTCAACTCACAGTGATGCTGGGGACGTGGATCCAGTCCCGGGGGCCCCCCAACAACAGTCTCATCCGGAGGTGCGGACTTCTCCTGGGCCGGGTTAAGGAGATCAAAATCTTCTTCTTTTTTCAGATTCCTCGCTGGTTCCCTGTTATCTGCAAGTCTCTCTCTCGATTCAGAAGAAAAACTCCAATCCTCCGAGACACACCGGCTGTGTGTTCCTTCACATGCATCTCAAAGCAAAACAGAAACTCACTTCTCTTCTTACACTCGAGCTGTCCATTAGCACACTTTCTGCAGGGGGAGCAGAACATTCCATTACCCCTCAACACGGGGAGGTTTCTGTCTCTTAAAGTGGCAGCGTGTTTCTTATTGTCCATACCAGTAGCACCCCCCAATATGCCTCCCCACTTAATGATGGTTGTCCTCGGCCATCACAGCTTCGAGGCCACTGTGTTTTGAAGGAAGGTTCAAACCTGTAGAGGAGACAACAATGGCAGTACAGCAGACCTAGTACATTGTTCAACATATCGGATTGGTGGAACCCCTGCAGTAGACCTCTGAGATCTTCTAAGATCTTGACTATCAGGCCCGGCTTGACCAGCTTCCGGCGGAACACTTGCTGTGGGAGCTGCAGTGGAATCTTGGCTGGTCTCTTCTTCCCGTGGCGGTAGTGGCTGATCCATGGGATCTCCGTTTCCGGAAGGCTGAGGATCCCCCCTGCATCGGGGGCTGTCCACCAGTCATCATCGACTTCACACACAGATGACGTATGTTCAGGGCGTGGGGCAGAGACTGCAGGAGATCTTGGCGTAGAAAGAGCTTCAGACCGGCATGGTCGCAACATATTTCTGTGTAGTACTCTAGGGCCGGACGCTCCATTCTCAATTTGCACCTTGTAGACCGGGCCGTCAGCATACACCCGTTCGATTACTCTGTAGGGTTGAACTTCCCATCTTTCACTCAGTTTACCCTTGGGGCGTTTCTCTCTGACTAACACTCGATCTCCAGGTTGAAGCGGTATCTCTTGAATCGGTTTAGGGCTCATATGTTCTTTCTTCTGTAGCTGTTGACAAGCCAACCGACGTATCGTCTGTAATCGTTGTCGATGTTCTTTCACCCACGAAGTGACAGTTCGTTCCATGAAATCCTCTGGCTGCTCCAAATTCAGCTCTATGATTTCTCGCCCAACTCTTCCAAACAGCAGTAGATATGGGGTGTAACCTGTAGTGGAGTGAACTCGGTTATTGTAGGCCCAGACCAGTTCTGCCAGGTAATCCGGCCAACATGCCTTCTTATCTTCCTCTAATGTTCTCAGCATTTGAAGTAGAGTTCGGTTGAAGCGTTCACATGCTCCATTGCCTTGGGGATGGTAAGGTGTAGTCCGAGATCGCTCGATGTCATACATACGACATAATTCCTCCATCACCTTGCCTTGAAAACATGCACCTTGATCGGAGTGGATCCGCTTCGGGCATCCATACACCCGGATGAAGTCTTGGCAGATAGCCCGTGCCGCCGACTCAGCAGTCTGATCTCTAGTCGGGGTGACTACAGCGAACTTGGAGAAATGATCGGTCATAACCAAACAGTATTGTAGTCCCCGAGTGGAGTGTCCCACGAGGAGATAATCAATCATCAAAAGTTCTAGCGGTTCTTTGGTCTGTATGGTCTGAACGGGTGCCCTTTGTTCGGTGCTTTTAACGAGGTCGCATACTCGACATTGCCGGCAAACCTCTTCCACCACAGACTCCAACCTGGGGCAGTACACGTACTGCTGTAACCATTGGTAGGTCTTTGCAGGTCCAAAGTGAGCGCCAAACTCGTGAGCTTCCTTAGCTACCTCTTGAGCCATTTTTCCGGGGATGACCACCTGCCATCTTGCTTCTATATCTTTTGGCTGTTGTCTCTTACGATATAACACTGATCCTCGAACTTCCAGTCTATCCCACTGGTGTAAGACACTCTTCATCTCGGCGTCCAGGTTAGCCCTTTCTTGTTTGTCTGGCTTCTGCTTCTCAGTTACCCAGTGTTTCATCTGTTGCAGCCCTTCGTCTGCATCTTGAGCACGTCCCCATTCTTCATTGGTTCTCCCCAGGGACCGGGGCAGTGTGCAAGCCTGCCTACTCAACTGGGACGCAACCACTGAGGGCCCAAACTTGCTAAAGTCTGGTGTTTCTTCCTCCTCTAATCGTTCATCGAGATCCCCCACTGGGGTCTCCACCGTCACTCTTGACAGCCCATCCGCATTTGCATTTTCGGTAGCAGGGCGATAACAGATGGTAAAGTCAAACTTTGCAAGGCGAGCCACCCACCGTTGTTCCAAGGCTCCCAATTTGGTATTCTCAAGGTGGGCCAGAGGATTATTGTCTGTCCGGACCTGGATCTTGGCTCCTGTCAGGAAGCCATCAAATTTCTCTGTCATGGCCCACACTAGGGCCAGGAGCTCTAGTCGAAAGGAGCTGTAATTGTGGGGGTTTCTTTCGCTGTCCCGCAGGGACCTACTGGCGTAGCCAATGACTCTCTCATGTCCATTTTGCATCTGAGACAATACGGCACCGAGTCCATGAAGGCTACCATCTGTGTACAGCAGGAATGGTCGGTCGAAGTCCGCATAGGCCAGGATCGGGGCGGAAGTAAGGGCATTCTTCAAAGCCTGAAAAGCCTCATCTTGTCTTTGAGCCCAAGAGATGCCCTGGTTCTTCGACACTCCGGCGGTCCCCCTCAGCAGCTCGTTCAAAGGACCCGCCACCTTTGCGAAGTCTTTGACGAACCGGCGGTAATACCCGGCGAGTCCAAGAAATGCCTTGAGTTCCCTCACCGTTCGAGGGACTGGCCACTTCTGAATGGCCGCCACCTTTTCTGCGGAGGGTAGGACTCCATCTTGTGACACTGTGTGGCCCAGGTACTCGATCTCTCTCTTGAAGAGGTGGCATTTTTTGGGCTTCACCTTCAGGTTATGAGCCTGCAGTCTCCCGAGTACATGTCCAAGCCGGTCAAGATGTTCTTTGAACGTGGCCGAGAACACGATGATGTCATCCAGATAGATCAGGGTTGCTTCAAAATTTAGGTCTCCCAAGCAATTTTCCATCAGCCGTTGAAACGTGCCCAGAGCATTGGAGAGTCCGAAGGGCATCCGGTTAAACTCAAACAATCCCATCGGGAGGATGAACGCGGTCTTGGCTTTGTCTTTTTCCGCCACAGGTACTTGCCAGTACCCGCTTGCTAAATCCAAGGTGGAGAAGTACTTGGCCTTCCCCAAGGCCGTCAAGGATTCTTCGATTCGTGGTAATGGGTACGAGTCGCGAACGGTACAAGTGTTGAGTTTTCTGTAGTCTACACAGAACCGGATGGTTCCATCCTTTTTCTTGACGAGTACCACCGGGGCCGCCCAAGGGCTCTGGCTGCCCTGCACTATTCCTGAATCCAGCATCTGCTTCAGTAACGTCTTTACCTCTTGGTACATCTTGGGAGGGATCTGTCGGTACCGTTCTCGAATCGGGCGAGCTTCCCCGGTCGGTATCTCATGCATGATGGTTTCAGTGCAGCCGAAATCTTCAGCGTGGCGAGCGAATGCGGCCTGGTTCTCCCACAGCATAGCTTCTACTGCTTGCACACGCTCAGGGCCCAGCGAATTCACATCCACTTCCACCTGATCGAGGATGGCCTTTCCACTCCACTCTGGGGATGGCATCTCTTTGGCCCTTGCAGAGACTCCTAGGGTCCACCCCACACCTTCTATCGGCGATAAGGATATCTCTTTATGACTCATTACCTCGGCTTTATGTACGTACACCAGGGCCAGATCCGTCCCTCGAGGCAAGGTGGCCTCACCGGGGCCCACATGCAAGGCTCTGATAGGGACGCGTCCTTGTTGGACCACAGCTACCGTACGAGCTATCATAACTTCTTGGTCCACTCTTCCGGTTGCTACAGGCTGAACAATCACTTCTATCCCATCGAGATTGCGATAGGTTCCCACTGGGAGGTGTAATATACTTTCTCGGCCGGGAGGCAGGATTATAGGTTCCTTCCCAGGAGCCCTGATGACCCCTACCGTCTGATGAGATGGCACACTCTTCTGCGTCCCACAGACGCGGATCAGCCGTTGAAGTGCTTCCTGTGTAGGCTTATGTGTAGTAGCTTGCTTCCAGTATCCGGGTCCCCGTTTGGTGAACATGATGTGATCTAATTCACGTAGAACATTCATCCCCAATATTACAGGTACATCTTCGTTGATGGGCTCGGGGAGTAGTAGGATCCCTTTTTTCCCCACTTCTTGCCCACATATTCGAACATTCATCCACACAACTCCTGTGACCGGGATCGGTTGTTGATTAGCAGCAATCACCCGGATCAGGGTCTCTTTCTCTGGCCTGGCCAGTATCTGGAAATGTTGATTGAAATATGCTTCTGGCATTGTCGTCACTTGTGACCCAGTATCTATCAAGCAATTCACTGGGACACTCTCGAATTCAGCACGTAGGATGGGACAACCAGCGATCAAATGTTCATTATGATACGGAGCGGCCTCCCTTCTCGCCTCCCCCGCAGAGTGCCGCACTACTGCGGGGGTTGGTAGTTTAACGATGGCTTCCGTTGGCTTTGAGTGTTATTCCGGCACCCCCTGGCAATATGCCCCCGACCTCCACATCCCCAGCAGTGGATGTCTTCTCCTCGCTGGGGAATACCTCGTGCCTCTGGTGGCTGACGAGAGGAAGCCTGCAGCCTCCAGTCCCCCATTGGTAGAGCCGAGGAATTATTGCGTGAGTATGATGGGCCAGGTTGGAAGGAGGAGGATGCAGCTGGGTAGGGATGTTCACCAGACAAGTCCCTCATTCTTTGCTCCATCTGGGTCAGCTTCTCCTGTACGTTGAGAACGGATTTCTGTAAATCTTGCACCACCTGGACCAGTCCCACCTGGCAGTTTGGGTCCACTCTGGACGTGGCGGTTTGGACGCGCACCACTCCAGATGCGTAACTTTCTTCTTTACTTCGGGCTACTGCTTCTGCTAGGATTTGACGAAAAGTAAGAGCCGGATTCGCTCTGACCCGTTCTGCCAGGGCTCGCCGCAAGGATACGCTATGCAATCCCAGAATAAACTGTTCTCGGAGTATCCGGTCGGTAGAGCCTATGCCGCCGAGTCCATCTGACTCCTTTCTCTGGACCTCCGCTAACACTTCTTGTAGTGCTGTTGCATACTGAGAGATCCCTTCTTCTTCCCGCTGCAGCCTCGAAAAAAATTTGGCGCGAAGATGTCCCGCGCTAGCAGTCTCGCCATAGATCTCTTCCAAGAATCCAACTAACTCTTTCAGGGTACTACGGGTGGGTTCTGGTTGTAGACAGACGTTTCTACGGGCTTCTCCCTCTAGGGCAGTCAAAGCGATGTCCACCTCAAGCTCTGGGCCGATGTTATACACTTTCAGGGTGCTCTGCAGCCGAGACACCCAGTCTCACAGTGCCATGTTATTGCCATCGAATTTTGGTAGCACACTAAATATGGTGCCCATTGGAAGTGTCCTTGCAGGGGTTCCACCATTGCCCACAGCACCCCCATTAACATTAGCGTCCCCGCCGTTGGTGTCTGCTGCCTCCATCTTGGTGACCGTACCCTGCTCGCAGCGCCACTTGAAGCGATGGCCGAGAGGACCACCGCAGTGCAGAGTAGGTTACAGTACACAAGACGAGGTGCGAACAACAAGGGTGTCTTTATTAACAGGCGGGGAAAGATGTGGAGAAGGCAGGTTCAGGCACGGGGTATACAGTGGCAAAACGTGATTTAACAACACTTTTGTATTCTCTAGCTGGTCCGTTCAATAGCACGGTGCTCCAACTATTACAGGTTCTCGAAACACAAAAACAGTCAGGTACAATGCTATTCTACACGTAACCTCTCTGGCCTCTGCTAAACGGGCCACACGGATGCCGTGTTCTACCTACTGAAGCCTACTTTAGCCCCTAGTATGTGCACAATATGCAACTCACAGTGATGCTGGGGACGTGGATCCAGTCCCGGGGGCCCCCCAACAGCAGTCTCATCTGAAGGTGCGCACGTCTCCTGGGCCGGGTTAAGGAGATCAAAAGCTTCTTCTTGCTTCAGATTCCTCGCTTGTTCCCTGTTATCTGCAAGTCTCTCTCTCGATTCAGAAGAAAAACTCCAATCCTCCGAGACACACCGGCTGTGTGTTCCTTCACACGCTTCTAAAAGCAAAACAGAGACTCACTTCTCTTCTTACACTCGGGCTGTCCATTAGCACACTTTCTGCAGGGGGAGCAGAACATTCCATTACCCCTCAACACGGGGAGGTTTCTGTCTCTTAAAGTGGCAGCGTGTTTCTTATTGTCCATAGCAGTAGCACCCCCCAATAATTGCTGCCAAGGACGGGAAACGGGACAGTGTAGGGACACCGGCACTACATCTGTAAAGTGCTGTGGAATTAATGGAGCTATATAAGCAAGTAAAAAAAATATAAATACACATATGTGTATGGACATACCATAAATGTTCAAGATTCAAATATTAATCAACCCTTTAAGTTAAAGAGGTATTCCCATCACCAATGTCCTATTTTTGAAAAATAATAGTATTAAATAGTAATTGCATCCACATTTTTAGAAGGTGGTCAGCTAACAAAACCCCATAGTGAGAATCTCAATTTTTCAGACAGTTTATCGTGCCAGCAGCCGGCGCTGCTCAGATCCGGGCCTTCAGGGGTGATGGCTCGAGGGTCTCTGGACCCGGGTGTCTCGCGGACACGCCGAATAAATTGGGGGATGTAGATGTGCGGGCTAGGCCGTAGTAAGTTCGTGACGCCACCCACGGTGTGTGGTGAGGTGGGACACCACCGCTGCTGTTACGGGGCACCCGGGGGAGATGTTGCGCAGCAACTTGTTAACCCCTCCGTGGGTAGGGATGGTGGCCCCGGGACCCAGTGGCTCGGTGCAGGGGATTTGCGACCGCAGGGGGTGCTGGTGTACTCACTGTTAGTAAAACACACAAGTCTCTGGTAAACCAAGGTGATGGTGGTCGGTGCCGCGGCCGGTTGCATTCAGGGTCCCCCACCCGGCTGGTGGTTTCTATCTCTGTCCTCTGCACTGTTTTAAGTAGAAATGACTTCCCAATTTGAAACGTAGGAGTCCGCTCCCGGCTGGATGTGGCCTAAGGAGCCGTGCCCGCTGGCCTGTGGGATCTATGGGCCCTGGCGGTGACCTCTTATTCCTAATCGGTGGGCTGTTGTCTTCTATGAGGGACTTTGGGTGGGACAGGACCTCTAGTCCTGGCCTCAATCGGTTAATTAACCAGTTCCTTTTGGTTCTGGTCCTGGCTTCAGGGTCCGAGTACCGCCCTTCGTGCTCTGGTTTCCGGGTCGGTTCCCCGGGTCAGTACCGGCGGGCTACAACCCTGTCCCGGTCCACCTCGGTTCCACCGAGCCATCTTCCCGTCTCCTGCTGACGGAGACCACCGTCTGCCTCCTAGCCAGTGGCACCAGGGCTCCTACCCTGGTACCGTTCAACTTGAACTCTCCTGCTGGAGCTACACTTAGCTCCAGCCCACACTCCTCTCCAAACTGAACTTCAGACTACTCTCCACTCCACTCATTGTTTTCCCGCCCTGGGCTCTCTGGACCCCTGGGTGGGCGTGTCCCAACCGCCTGGTCACGCCCACTGGTGTGTCTATCTTTCCCTAAGGGGGGGTGACTAGGTTTTCTGGTTGGCTGTGTGTTTCCTAATGAGGGAAGGTGTTACGCAGGGGCCTAACTGTGACTAACTGGTTTTGCCAGGGCGTCACATATCCACAAAATGAATAGTTTTAATATTTTATCAGTTCTTAATAGCGTTGTCAGATCCCGGGAGCTGAGTTTTTAGGTTACTGTGTCCAAGGCGTCTTGTCACCCTCTATATGAGATTTCCAAATGAATGACATTAACTATTACTGGATCATCAACCACAGATCCTATGTTACCCATCTCAAGACTACAAACATCCAACTTACCAAATATTTTGAGGAAGGGGACAGGGTATAACTAATACATATAAGTGAAATTAGAGCATGCAACATTGGGTGCCATTCATAGATGACAGGTGAATTGTGTAATGAACCAGCAGGGGGAGCTGGAACACCAGGAGAATGCTAGGTAGGGATTCCCCACTAGATGGCATTAGACTTAACAAACCAGCAGGGGGAGCCGAAACACCAAGAGAGTGCTGACAGCAATACTCCACTAGAGGGCACAAGTCCCCCCAGTGGAAGAAGTGGATGGTCATACGGGCCGGAGTCAGAACCAGGAAGTTGACGAGGTACTAGGGGTCAGACAGAGACAGAGTCTAGGGAGAGTGGAGTTAGGAAGCCAAGAGGGAACGTCATAGACCGGGGGAGCGCGGAAACACAGAGTTTATTGACAAGCTGAAGTCAAGAGCCAGGAGAGCAGGTAATAGAAGGGAGTACAGAAGGACGGAACAACAGAGGAGGGAGGCTGGGAGTCAGAGAGGAACGGAGACAGTCAAGATGGAAAGCAGAGGGGACGGAAGTCAGGACGGGAGGCAGGGAGAACGTACACAGTCAGGACAGGAGGCGGGAAGAGCAGACACAGTCAGGACGTGAGGCAGGGAGGACGAATGTAGTCAGGATGGGAGGCAGGATCAGAACTACTGGGACTAGCGGCACACTGCAGAGCAGAATTATAACTAGCACCGCGTGAATGGAAGTGCCCTGAAGATAAGGTGCCATGATCCCGGGAACGAGGCACGGAGGGGGGTCCAGCCTGGCAACATTCCAGGAAACACTGACAGCCGGGGTCATGACAAATTGTTTAATGGCCGAAGGGTTAATTTTTGCACAAGATAAGGTTAGAAAACTGGAGAACTTGACCCCCAACACTTTTCCTTATATGACTTTTCTTAATAACGATCTAAAAGATATGAGTTAGTCTGGCAAAAGACCAAAGTTGAGTCAGCGCGACCCCAGGACATGTCCCAATATTGGATAGCATACACCACATATGGTCCAAGGAAGGACAATTGGTAAAATGGTGACAGTCCAAAGAGTGCTCGCAGTGGACAGGCATATGAACATCAGAACTGGAACATGGAGCAATGAAGGAAGGAGGTCTGGTCGGAGGGAGAATGTTCTTACATACATCCTATAGATGAGTGAGTTTGTGGCTAAGATATGGTACCAGGATGCAAAGAGGGAAGAAGACAAGGCAACTTGACCTCCTAAGTCCCCAGATTTCAATCTGCGAGATGTGTGGAAACATCAAATCTCATTTATGAAGGCCTCACCTTGCAACTTAGGGGACTTAAAGGGGTTGTCCACTAGTCTCAATCTGAGTGTTTACCACAGTTAAAATAAAAACACTTATACTCACCTCCGGTGCCGGCACCGTTCCTTGGATGTCGCCACTCACTATTCAAAGCTCATGTAATGTTACTGTCACGATTCCTCTGTGCAGGGCATCTTGCACACAGGTGATGCTCTGACGCGCCTTCCTGAACTTCAGAGCTGGCAGTGACATGTTTCCTTTGTGTGGAGCATCTTGCATTTGGAGATACTCTGCTTTGTTTCTCTGAGCACTAGCTGACAGGTTGTTTGACAGCACAGGTTTCCATGCTGGTTCTGGGAAGTGCTTACTCAGGTGTTCCACCTTCCTGGTAATTGCTCTGTTTCATTACTGAGCATGCTCTCCCAGAACTTCACCAGTTGGACTCTCTGGTTCTGCAGTTGTGCTCTTGGCTTGTGTTTGTGCTAGTGTTCTGATATAAGTTTGTTGACCCCGGACCGTTCATTGACTCCTCTCTGTCTGCTCCCTGTTCTTGTCATTACCTCCTGGCTTCTGACCTTGGACCATGACCTGACCACATTTCTGTCTGCTCCGTAAATCTAATACGTACTCTCCTGGAATTCTGATCCTCAGCCTATGACTTGGCTGCATTTCTGCTTACTCTCCGTGTCCTGTCGTGACCTCCTGTTTCCTAACCCTAGCTTCTCTAACTACTCATCCGTCTATACTATCCATAAGTAGTGACTTACATCACATTTACGTGATGCAAGCCCTGCACCAAATCGCAGCCGACTTCACTCTCCCCACCTTCAGATATATCAAACATCAAAATGCAGCCACAGCACTGGCTTCCTCATGATCTCCCATTTGTGAGAAGGGACGCCGGCGATGATTGAACTCAGGGCTCGGATGACATAATAACTTCACATGAGCCTCGGTAGAGTGTACGCTAATGTGGCGCCCCTGCGGCTCCAGTCGCCATAAAGTATTGCACCTCACTTAAGGTGCGGTTTTCGCCTCGGGTAAGGAAGGGGTTGATCACCGGTGTTCCACATTCACACTTTACATACAGCTTCGGAGCCTTCACACTGGGGAGCTGGACTAGGGGAGGCAGGGGGTTGGCCAGCACGAAGCTGGGACTCTCCCAGTCACTAGGACAACCACCTGGGGGGAGGGTTCCAATTAGAGTAGAAGTAGGAGCAACCACACACTATCGCCAGTTAGTCTTCCCGGCACATCAGTCCTGGCGACACGACACCACCATCATCTTCTTCCTTTTTCTTCTTTCACGGGGCCTGCGGCTTGGAACGGAACGCTCAGCCCGGGTTCCTCGCTACTGGAGAGGCAACTCTTACAAAGAACATTTTCCAGACACTGGTAGCTTCTTCCAACTTATCCGAGGTCGACGGGGCCCATCACAGTGGTGGCCAGTGCTTCAACGGCAGAAACCGGGTTACTTAAAAGAACTGTGAGTAAAGACACCTGGAACCATAGCAGTCGACTCGGATTCTTATTACCGGCGCCTCAGCACCATAGGCCACCGCCAACACTACTCTCCTCACTATCCCTCCCCGGGGCCCGCTCCTCCTTTGGGGAGCGATACCATCATGACTGCTACTACCATCCTCCCCGTAGGACAGCGACAGCACCAGCGGCTAATCCCTGGCCGCGTACCACAGCTGGCGTCACGACAATCCTCCATCATCCTAACCCTCTTCCATTAGTGTACACCTTCGGGGTATGAAACCGGGCAGGCCACCGCGAAATCCCAGACCTCTGCACCAGCGTGGCGATGAGTAAAACAGGTATGAGACTCAACCTGGACCCCCTGCCCCATGGGTGCTACACCAACATCACTGAAATGGTGCGGGCACAAGAGTTGAGTGTTGTTCTTTTAAAAGGGTTTACAACAATCAAATTGAGAAGGGATTGTCCGAATAGTGGACAACCCCTTTTAAGTCTACTAACTAACCATTTTTCTGTTCTATTTAACATTTTTCCAGGCATTTCACCGTTTATGATTATTTTTTAGAAATACTTTATCACCTTATTTTGCTCTGTGTTCTCCTAAACTCTATTGTGCTCCACCAGCTGTTTCAATGCCAAGTTCATACGGCTTTAAATGCTGCTTTCAACTGCTGCTTAACAAACATCTACACATTGTACTCAAACTGTATACAAGACTTTCCATGCTCACAAGTAATGTTCTTTCATAGGGTAATGTACCAACAGAGACTTATAATAGTGTATGGATCTTGCAGAGCAGCAGTTATAAGAAGGTTTTAAAAGAGCATGAACTGGGCTTAGAAACCAAAATGAAGAAAAAGAAGCAAAACAAGGGGTAAAATAGGATAGGCATGCAGATTTGTGACAAAATAGCATAAAAAAAACACATCAAAAACACAGTGTGTGCACAAAACCTAAATGATCTGCTACTAAGGTCAGTCTGGTGGAGATGACATACGGGTTGTGCAGTTGCTGGTTCTTGTCCCATTTTGGTGGAAGCTGTAGTAAACATCTGGATGAAAAGGTAAAAATGTGATAAAAATCTGGAAATAAAAAAAAAGAATACCGTAATAGGAGTCATAGTGGGAAGGGATCAACCAGTACATCTGAAAGATAAACTGCAAGGAGAATATAAATCGATTAATACTAGCAAGAATCGTAACGTTTAAGATGAGCGCGTTCTACATGATTCATTTAGATTTAATTTCTTATTCTTTGTGATACATGACTGTATGTGTGTACTTATTTAATTTTGCCCCCTTTCTTGGCCTGATATCTCTCTCATGCAGAATTGGACTTTGCAAGAGTGGTGCAATAGCCAATACATACATGTATGAGAAACTCAAAAATGTACAGTTGAGGCCAAAACTTTTGAGGCTGACACATATTTTAGTTTTCACATACCTGGTTGCTTCAGTGCCCCAAGCAGTCGGAAGGGGGCTTCGTAAGAGAAAACAACTTTACTCCCATCGAGCGTAGTCCAATCTCTGAACTTCCTGCAAAGTTATATTATGTTGAAGCCCCTTCAGGGTGTTTGGGATATCTGGAAGAATGATTGTCCGGAGAAGAATAGGTGATTGCTCCCATGAGTCCAGTGTCTGCCAACAGTAAAGCCTCCGTAGATCATTCATGTGTGGGGGCTTCTCATCCATAGATGGGGTAAAGGCCCCGTTACATGCAACGACATATCTAACGATATGTTGTCGGGGTCACAGTATTCGTGACACACATCCGGTGTTGTTAGCGACGTCGTTGCGTGTAACAGCTCCGAGCGAGTGTTAACAATCAAAAATACTCACCTTATCGCTGATCGTTGACACGTCGTTCATTTTTAAAATCTCGTTGGTCGTTGTGGACGCAGGTTGTTCGTCGTTCCTGAGGCAGCACACATCACTACGTGTGATACCCCGGGAACGACGAACAACGCCGTACCTGCATCCTTCGGCAACGAGGTGGGCGTGACTTTCCTGCGGCTGTTCTCCGCCCCTCCACTTCAAGTGGATGCCTACCGTGTGACGTCGCTGTGACGGCGCACCAACCTCCCCCTTAACCAAGAGGTTGTTCGCCGCCCACAGCGATGTCGCTAGAAAGGTAAGTGTGTGTGACTGGTGTTAGCGATATTGTGCGCCACGGGCAGCGATTTGCCCATGATGCACAAACGACGGGGGCGGGTACGCTCACTAGCGATATTGCTGCGTATAAAGCGCCCTTAATTGAAAATTTTGCCTAAAACACAGCCATAAATAAAGAATGGGATCTAAAACTCCTCCAAGAACAACTTCTTCCAACCATCTGGGACCAATTTTGGAGGTGACCAAAGCTTTTTTCAGCAAAATGGAGACCATGTCACAAGTAGAAAGTGGTAACTAAGTGGCTCAGCAACCAAAACAATGAATTTTTGGGTACATGGCCGGGAACTCCCCAGATCTTAATTCTATTGAGAATCTGTGGTCAATCTCGTGTTTACAAATAAAAACAAATTGTGATAAACCGGAGGCCCAGAAGTGATATCCAAGGCAAAAGCAATGGGCAGAACTTTTGAAAAATGAAGGACAACACTCTAATTATTGAGTCTCTGCAGAAACTTGAATGTATTTTTCAATAAAAGTTTAAAAACTTATGAAATGTTTATTATTGTACTTCAGGTACCATGGAAACATCCAACTAAGGCAACCTTCACACGTCAGTGATTCCGGTATGTATGACACCGTATACATATGTATCACGGACATACGCAGACCTATTAAAATCAATGGGTCTGTGCACCCATCAGTATCTTCAGAAAGATCGTGTGTCCATATGGACCATACGCGTGTCCGTGTGTTCCACACGGAGGCAAGTCTATTTTTCTCCGGCAGCACTGATGTCACATGGACCACACACTAATGTCATCTATGTGACATCAGTGTGACACGTATAATAAGTGTCTTTGAAATAAAATGATTTTCTATAGTCACTTGTCTCCAGCGCTGCTGTCTTTGCCGGTACTGTCACTTGCTTCAGGGCCCTCTCATTATGCTCATTGCTTATTCACTGCACCGCGAACCCGGAAGCAGCAGTGCCGGTGACATCCGCACATCGGACAGCAGTGCCGGCGACAGGGGAGTAAAAAGTTCCTGATTTCCATATGCTATCACGAATAGCACATGGAGAACAAACGTATGCCAAAATCATGGCACATGGAGGGCCATACGCACCTTCAACACGTCTGTAAAACATGTGTGTGTTTTCCACAGACCTGTGAAAGAGGCCTAAAATACACTGAAGCAGAAAACTGTGAAATACAAACTTTGTGTCAGTCTTAAAACTTTTAACCATGATAGGAATCAAAAAAAGGGAATTGGGCTTTAAACCTTCTTACCCATCTCCTACAGCGACATATTTGTTTTTTTTATCTTGTCAACTTTGGAAAATATTTTGATAAAAAAAGAAAAAAATGATCCCCTGCTAAACTCTTGGTGCCAGATACTGTACCTCCAGGACCCTTCAGGGAAACCCATTATATATATATATATACAGTCATATGAAAAAGTTTGGGCACCCCTATTAATGTTAACCTTTTTGCTTCATAACAATTTGGGGTTTTGCAACAGCTACAGTTAGGTCCAGAAATCTTTGGACAGTGACACAATCTTCGCGAGTTGGGCTCTGCATGCCACCACATTGGATTTGAAATGAAACCTCTACAACAGAATTCAAGTGCAGATTGTAACGTTTAATTTGAAGGTTTGAACAAAAATATCTGATAGAAATTGTAGGAATTGTCACATTTCTTTACAAACACTCCACATTTTAGGAGGTCAAAAGTAATTGGACAAAAAAACCAAACCCAAACAAAATATTTTTATTTTCAATATTTTGTTGCGAATCCTTTGGAGGCAATCACTGCCTTAAGTCTGGAACCCATGGACATCACCAAACGCTGGGTTTCCTCCTTCTTAATGCTTTACCAGGCCTTTACAGCCGCAGCCTTCAGGTCTTGCTTGTTTGTGGGTCTTTCCGTCTTAAGTCTGGATTTGAGCAAGTGAAATGCATGCTCAATTGGGTTAAGATCTGGTGATTGACTTGGCCATTGCAGAATGTTCCACTTTTTTGCACTCATGAACTCCTGGGTAGCTTTGGCTGTATGCTTGGGGTCATTGTCCATCTGTACTATGAAGCGCCGTCCGATCAACTTTGCGGCATTTGGCTGAATCTGGGCTGAAAATATATCCCGGTACACTTCAGAATTCATCCGGCTACTCTTGTCTGCTGTTATGTCATCAATAAACACAAGTGACCCAGTGCCATTGAAAGCCATGCATGCCCATGCCATCACGTTGCCTCCACCATGTTTTACAGAGGATGTGGTGTGCCTTGGATCATGTGCCGTTCCCTTTCTTCTCCAAACTTTTTTCTTCCCATCATTCTGGTACAGGTTGATCTTTGTCTCATCTGTCCATAGAATACTTTTCCAAAACTGAGCTGGCTTCATGAGGTGTTTTTCAGCAAATTTAACTCTGGCCTGTCTATTTTTGGAATTGATGAATGGTTTGCATCTAGATGTGAACCCTTTGTATTTACTTTCATGGAGTCTTCTCTTTACTGTTGACTTAGAGACAGATACACCTATTTCACTGAGAGTGTTCTGGACTTCAGTTGATGTTGTGAACGGGTTCTTCTTCACCAAAGAAAGTATGCGGCGATCATCCACCACTGTTGTCATCCGTGGACGCCCAGGCCTTTTTGAGTTTCCCAGCTCACCAGTCAATTCCTTTTTTCTCAGAATGTACCCGACTGTTGATTTTGCTACTCCAAGCATGTCTGCTATCTCTCTGATGGATTTTTTCTTTTTTTTCAGCCTCAGGATGTTCTGCTTCACCTCAATTGAGAGTTCCTTAGACCGCATGTTGTCTGGTCACAGCAACAGCTTCCAAATGCAAAACCACACACCTGTAATCAACCCCAGACCTTTTAACTACTTCATTGATTACAGGTTAACGAGGGAGACGCCTTCAGAGTTATTTGCAGCCCTTAGAGTCCCTTGTCCAATTACTTTTGGTCCCTTGAAAAAGAGGAGGCTATGCATTACAGAGCTATGATTCCTAAACCCTTTCTCCGATTTGGATGTGAAAACTCTCATATTGCAGCTGGGAGTGTGCACTTTCAGCCCATATTATATATATAATTGTATTTCTGAACATGTTTTTGTAAACAGCTAAAATAACAAAACTTGTGTCACTGTCCAAATATTTATGGCCCTGACTGTATTTCAGTTTCATATATCTAATAGCTGGTGGACTGAGTAATATTTCTGGATTGAAATGAGGTTTATTGTACTAACAGAAAATGTGCAATCCGCATTTAAACAAAATTTGACCGGTGCAAAAGTATGGGCACCTCAACATAAAAGTGACATTAATATTTTGTAGATCCTCCTTTTGCAAAAATAACAGCCTCTAGTCGCTTCCTGTAGCTTTTAATGAGTTCCTGGATCCTAGATGAAGGTATATTTGACCATTCCTGTTTACAAAACAATTCCAGTTCAGTTAAGTTTGATGGTCGTCGAGCATGGACAGCCGCTTCACATCATCCCACAGATTTTCAATGATATTCAGGTCTGGGGACTGGGATGGCCATTCCAGAACATTGTAATTGTTGATGAATTACATGAATGCCTGAGTAGATTTGGAGCGGTGTTTTGGATCATTGTCTTGCTGAAATATCCATCCCCTGCGTCACTGATTCTTGCACATTATTGTCAAGAATCTGCTGATATTGAGTTGAATCCATGCGACCCTCAACTTTAACAAGATTCTCGGTGCCGGCATTGGCCACACAGCCCCAAAGCATGATGGAACCTCCACCAAATTTTACTGTGGGTAGCAAGTGCTTTTCTTGGAATGCCGTGTATTTTTGCCTCCATGCATAATGCCTTTTTATATGACCAAACAACTCAATCTTTGTTTCATCAGTCCACAGGACCTTCTTCCAAAATGTAACTGGCTTGTCCAAATGTGCTTTTGCATACCTCAGGCGACTCTGTTTGTGGCGTGCTTGCAGAAACGGCATCTTTCGCATCACTCTCCCATACAGCTCTCCTTGTGCAACTTGCGCTGTATTGTTGACCGATGCACATTGACACCATCTGCAGCAAGATGATGCTGCAGGTCTTTAGAGGTCGTCTGTGGATTGTCCTTGACTGTTCTCACAATTCTTCTTCTCTGCCTTTCTGATATTTTTCTTGGCCTGCCACTTCTGGGCTTAACAAGAACTGTACCTGTGTTCTTCTATTTCCTTACTATGTTCCTCACAGTGGAAACTGACAGTTTAAATCTCTGAGACAACTTTTTGTATCCTTCCCCTGAACAACTATGTTGAATAATCTTTGTTTTCAGATCATTTGAGAGTTGTTTTGAGGAGCCCATGATGCCACTCTTCATAGGAGATTCAAATAGGAGAACAACTTGCAAGTGGCCACCTTAAATACCTTTCCTCATGATTGGATACACCTGACTATGAAGTTCAAAGCTCAATGAGGTTACAAAACCAATTTAGTGCTTTAGTAAGTCAGTAAAAAGTAGTTAGAAGTGTTCAAATCAAGAAATTGATAAGGGTGCCCATACTTTTGCACCGGTCAAATTTTATTTAAATGCGGATTGCACATTTTCTGTTAGTACAATAAACCTCATTTCAATCCAGAAATATTACTCAGTCCATCAGTTATTAGATATATGAAACTGAAATAGCAAAAACCCAAATTGTTATAAAGAAAAAAGGTTAACATTAATAGGGGTGCCCAAACTTTTTCATATGACTGTATATATACATATATATATATATATATATATATACACACACCATATTGCATGTATTAACATTGACGTGTCCTGAGAAATGTATTTGATGTTGCCATCTAGTGGACAAAGAAACTTTTACACTGAAGCGTAAAATCAGCAGTTGGATTTTTAGTCTATGAAACATGATATCATTCATCAGGTGCAATGCTTCTTGTTGTATGACATTAGCCGGGTCCACAAGTGCAATTTTTCTAGTGGTATTTTTGCCTCAAAAATTGTTAATAAAATATAAATTATTTATATTTTTATTATAATAAAAACCAATGTATGCATTAGTCACCCTTTAAAGCAGTTGTGACATGAAGACAATTGCTTTGCTTATTCCCTAGCACAGGATATGGCCGTCATAAGGGTGAACATGTATGTCTACGGTAGTAACAGCGAGTCCAGGTAACGATAGATGATCGGAGGGCAGTGGTGTAAATTGAAGCTTGTGGTTCCAAATGCAAAATCTCCAAAAGGGCCCCTAAAGGCCCCATCACACGCAGCGATATTGCTAGTGAGCGTACCCGCCCCTGTTGTTTGTGCGTCACGGGCAAATTGCTGCCCGTGGCGCACAATCGGACTTACCTGCGTAGCGACGTTGCTGTGGCCGGCGAACCGCCTCCTTTCTAAGGGGGCGGTTCGTGCGGCATCACAGCGGCGTCACTAAGCGGCCACCCAATAGAAGCGGAGGGGCGGGGATGAGCGGCCGTAACATCCTGCCCACATCCTTCCTTCTGCATTGCCGGCGGCCGCAGGTATGCTGTAGTTCGTCGTTCCCGAGGTGTTACACATAGCGATGTGTGCTGCCTCGGGAACGACGAACAACCTGCAACCTCAACATTCAACGATTTTTTGAAAATGAACGAGTCAACGATGGACGATTTGGTATTTTCCATCGTTAACGGTCGCTCGTTGGTGTCACACGCAACGACGTCGCTAACGATGCCGGATGTGCGTGACGGAATCCGTGACCCCGGCGATATATCGTTAGATACGTCGTTGCGTTTGACGAGGCCTTAACTCTCATGGGTCTGTAATAGTATTGATCTTCTAATTTGGCCCAAAGTAACTGTTTGGGGCCCTTAAGGCTACGTTTCCATGATGAGTTGTGGATGTTGCAGAAGTTCTGCAGCTATTATGGAAATTAGGCTACTTGTGTTTTTTAACATGAGATTTTATCTCTGTAGTGTTTTATCTCTCGGTAATATGTCATGCTTTAAATCAGAGGTCCCCAAACTTTCTGCCCCTGAGAGCCACATTCAGGTCTATGAGAGGGTCGGGAGTAACATCTGTTGGGGATGAGAATTGAGTACCCAGAAATACTTAATTCAGCCATTTCATACTTGATTGGACTAAAACGTTTGTTTACACCCCTTTTACTTTGTGGTCTAGCTGCCTAAGAATAAAGACTTCAGTCTTGCCTCAGCTTCTGTCGTGTGAGAGAGTGTTATAATTGATTCAATTAATTATTATTCTTTCTCGTTGTGCACATACAATATTATGATTAGAAACAGCGGTCAGATCGAAAAGGGATCACTTGTATCGCATCCTTAACACATCCAGCCGTCTCCTTCCTCACAGTAGTGTCACCCAAGATCCCCTATTAGGCTATGTGCGCACTTACCGGATTTTGCCGCGGATTTTCCGCGGATTTGCTGCATGTTTCGCTGCAGAAAATGTTCATAACATCTCTGCAGCGAATCACCAGCAAATCCTATGGAGAAAAAAAATCCTGTGCGCACTGGGCGGAATTTGACAGCTGCATGTTTTGCTGCGGGAATCCCGCAGCAAAAACAAGTGCATGTCACTTCTTTTCCGCAGGTAGCTGCGGGTTTTCCCTAATGTAATGTAAAAATCATGCAGGGAACAACTTGCGGAAAAACCGCACCAAATCCGCACCAATTCCGCACCAAATCCGCAACAAAACGCGACAATCCGCATGCGGATTTTGGTGCGGAATTTGGTGCGGATTTTTTCCGCAGGTGATAACATGTTTGTGAGCCTGCGGAATTTACGCAAGGAAATTTCATTTCCCAGTGCGCACATAGCCTTAAGCAGGCTTTACACGCTACGACATCGCTAATGCTAGCTATGTCGTTGGGGTCACGGAATTTGTGACGCACATCCGGCCGCATTAGCGATGCCGTTGCGTGTGACACCTATGAGCGATTTTGCATCGTCGCAAAAATGTGCAAAAACGCTCATCGGTGACATGGGGGTCCATTCTCGAATATCGATACTGCAGCAGTAACAAAGTTGTTCCTCGTTCCTGCGGCAGCACACATCGCTCAGTGTGACACCGCAGGAACGAGGAAGCTCTCCTTACCTGCCTCCCGACCACAATGCAGAAGGAAGGAGGTAGGGGGGATGTTACGTCCCGCTCATCTCCGCCCCTCCGCTGCTATTGGGTGGCAGTTCAGTGACGCTGCTGTGACGTCGCTGTGACGCTGAACGAACCGCCCCCTTAGAAAGGAGGCGGTTCGCCGGTCACAGCAACATCGCAGGGCAGGTAAGTAGTGTGACGAGTCTGGGCGATGTTGTGCGCCACGGGCAGCGATTTGCCCATGTCGCACAACAGATGGGGCGGTTACCCACGCTAGCAATATCGGTACCGATATCGCAGTGTGTAAAGCGGCCTTTACAGTATGACAGCCAAAGTTTTCCACAGAAATCACCACACCAAGGCAGTATACCAATATCCAGGGGTTCCGATTGTAGGGGTGGTACGGGGAAGTTGTAGTCGAGGGTGGGGATAAATCCTGGCTGCTGAGCGGCCCTGCAGTGTCAGTCCGCGCCCCGGCCACCTCCACAGTGAAAGGGGACATCTTCAGGGACATGTGGTGTCTGGTACTCATTTGTGGGCCAGAGGTCTCCAACTTCTCGATCTTCCAGACCATTCCTAGGCTGCCAGTAGCCGCTGGTTCCAAGTCCTCAGTTTCAGTACAGGTCACACAGAATTCAGTGGACACCAGACACTTCTCTTCAGCTAGAACTTTACTTAGCATTTCCATTCCAACATATATCTTCACAGTATGTGAGGCATTACGTCTTTCAGTAATGTTATGGTGTACATTCATATTGTTCCTGCTTTGCACCTGGACTTTTCCTGCTTGCTGCCTGAGGACTTCCTAGCGCAATCTCTCTCTTGCTTCGGACCCCTTATTTCTCCCACCTGGTGACTCCTGGTCTCATTTCCCCTGTAGAGTTGGGGGCTTTCAGGTGCTCTCCTAACACCAACCCTGAGCCAGAGGTTCTGTACATTCAGTAGTCTTCACACCCGGGATTTTCTGGGCCCAGCACACCAGAAGCGAGCACACCTGCAGGCCAGGCCCCTATATCCTCTCTTTATTCTGTCCTCTCTGAATTTCTAAAATGGCTGCCGCCTGCAGCCTCTGCTTTGTCTCCACCCACATTAACTATTAATCATCCAATAAAATACCTGCAATACAATAACCCAGCAATAGGTGGCGACATTACCCTATAAAACATCCTAGAACCTTTACACTCCCTTAGCGACTCTATCACATTAATATTTAAATTCTTTACACATATATAACACAATCCATGGTGTTTGCAGGAAAGCACTGAGCATAAGTCACCCTCTTACACTATCTCCATCCAGCTCTGCTCTTCTATGCAGTCTACTCACAAAAGTCCCCATCAGGAGATCTGCTCTTCATAGCTGCTAAATAGATCTTGTGCTTATGCACCAAGTTGGAAGACTGCTGCAAGCCACACTTTAAGGGCCCGCGAGCAGGGGTGGGATTCAGCCGGTTCTGTCAGGTTCTGGAGAACCAGTTGTTAAAATAGCAGCCGGTTCCCCGAACCGGCAAGAAACAGATACGGCGATCCGGTTCCCTGTATTCATTTGTGTTAGTGTCTCTTTAAGACACTAGTGTGGCGCCCCTGACCTGGTCAGGCACCACTGAGTACTGCACCCATGCTGGGGACAGTACAATACAGGTAATCCAGAAGGCTGACCGAGGTGTGACTACACAGGCGCATAGTGATCAGGTCTCACACATGTACCTATGAGAGGACACCTGGGGATCCCAGGAGGGGGAAAAGCCTTCACCTTCACTGGAATAGTGGAGGGGCCAAAAGCCTCCATCTCCTCTCAAGGGGTGTGGTAGGAGAGCCTGGTTGCTAGGTGGCGTAGGCAAGAACAGGAGAGGAGGAGGAGTGAGCCGGTTCAGTGCAGTGCAGAGTCCAGGGAGCTCCGAGAGGAGCTGACCCCTTCCCCTGGGGCTGTTGCAGTCTGACAGCGCCCGCGCAGTGGCTACCGACGGGGGAGAACGGTCACCTAGGAGTGCTACCCGAAACCCGTCTCCAGCTAAAGAGAGAGCACAGAGTGGGAAGTAAGGAGACTGCTAGGGAGTACCAGGCCCAAACGGGCGGCAGATCCCGGAGCGGGGATAGATCCACCTTTCCTTGCTAAACCTGCCGGTGTGGGGCCCTCAAAGCCCACACCACAACACCTAAAAGCCGCAGCCACGTAGCCACAGTTAGGGCCCATAGTTCACAGGAGGCAAGCAGCTGGAGTGATCTGGCCCAGGCAACAAGCAAACGGCAAACGAAGGGGAGAGAGGCTTCAGCAACTTCCCTGGGTGACCCCCATAGGGACTAAAAGTCGGGGTTACCCCAAACCACCAAGGGCTAAGGAAGGCGAGTTGGTAGTCACCATCAGAAGTCAGCCTGAAGGATACCTGGTTCCAGCCTGGTTCATCCCAGCTACGCCCGGGTTACTCACCCTGCCATCAACTGTGAGTAAAACCCCTGAAAGACATCCTGCTTGTGTGGAGTTATTCTGCGCCTTGTGGTTCTACACACCTATACAGAGCCCTGGGGCTTGCCTCACTCTCAGGAGGCTATCCCAACTGACTGCACACACCATCAGCCCCAGGCGACCCTCAACCTGCAGTGGCGGTCACCACTGACCGCAATTCTGAGAGTGGCGTCACGACAAATAGAAGATCTCCTACCTGTGACAGGATCCAGCCGAGTGGAGTCCCTGAAGGTAATGCACCGACACAGCGTTCTCGGGGCTTCACATCTGGCGTCACGAACAGGATAAGGACTAGGCCTGTTCAGACAGGTGACCATGTGCCTGGGCGGTCCGCTTGAAAAATTGGAAGCGCCGCCATATTGCCACCATGAAAAGCGCGCTGAAAAACAACAGCAGCGCGCGCTGGGAGAAGTTACCGCCCACGAAGAGGTGTGGCTACCCAGAGATCCCCTGCAGAGTTCTGACCTCGCTTGTGAAGAGAGCGGAAGCGTCCAGAGACGGCGGAACGGAAAAGAGGCCAGCAGCTTGTGGCTAGAGAAAATGGCGTCTGAATGCAGAGACCCAGAGCCAGGCTCCGCTGCCTGGTGGTGTCGGGAGCTCGCCGAGTTCTGCGATCAACTGGAGGCCAGGGTCGGAAGGCTGATTAGAGAGGGACGGACGGAGTTTCTGTGGATGACCGCGGCGGTTCAGGCCTATGAGGGGAGAGCCGCGCGCCGAGTGCCAGACCGGGCGGTGACGACTCAGACCCCGATGCTGCCACCGATGGGTGAGTCCAGTGATGCCCCTGCCGGCGCGAGTGCCCCGACCCCTGCTACCACGCCCGCAGTCCCTGAAGAGGCGCCCGGCGCGGCGACGCTGAGCCAGGCCGCAACCACGCCAGGTGCGGCCCGCCAAGCCCCGGCCGCCGCAGCGATGCCCTGCTCGGCCCACCAAGACCCGGTCCCTGCAGCAACGCCCAGTCCGGCCCGCAGAGAACCGGCAGCCACCGCGACCCTCATCCACGCCGCAGGTGTGACGCTGACCCAGGCCGCCGCCTTGCTAGGCCCGGCCCGCCGAGACCCCACCGCAGCAGCAACGCTCGTCCGCGCCGCAAGTGAGGTGCTGAACCAGGCCGCAGCCCCGTCAGGTGCGGCCCGCCAAGCTCCGATCGAGGCAGCGACGCCCAGCCCAGCCTGCAAAGACCCCATCGCAGCTGCGACGCCGATCCAAGCTGCGCCAGAAACGCCCATCCAGGCCGCCGCCATGCAGGGCGCGGCCCGCCAAGACCAGGCCGCCGCCATGCCGGGCGCGGCCCGCCAAGATAAGATTGCATCACCATTTTCCCCGGCCTGCAAGGCCAGAGCAGACACCGCTCCCCAGTCCAAGGAGGTCCCTGCTAGGAAGTCCCTGGTAGGTGAGGACCCCGCATACTGGCAGCTGAAGGCTGACATGGAGGCCAAGTTCCCACAGGAGATGGTGGATCAGTACATGCTCCCTCCGCACACCCCCAAGAGGATTCCGGCAACCCCTGCAGCAACTACGCCAAAGAGTCCCCCGCCTGGGCCTGCTGAAGAAAGTCCATCCCCAGCACTGCCACCAAAGGAGTGCTCAGAAGCACTAAGGGGGAGGGGAGGCCAGGAAGCTGAGGAGCTGACTCAGGAGCCACCAGCAGTGGATCCATGCCCAGAGCCGGAGATGTTGCCCTATTCCCGCTGGGATGAAGAAGACCTGACACCGTCTGCTGAAGAAGATTTGCCCAAAAGCCTCACCTGGGAGCTGGTAAGCTGTACCTCACAGAATCCAGTCCGCAAGACACGGCGCCGTAGCAGAACCCAGTCTTTCCCTGCACCGCCATCCCCAGAGCAGAGAGAAGTCATGGCCCGAGACTTAGAAGAAAAACGGTTCCTGAGAAGAGCCAAAGCACAGGTCAGAGGACCCCTTTGTAGAGGAATTGTGGAAGACTTTAACTTGAAGAGCGGATACGGCTTTATAGTGGCATCAGGTATGAAAGAGGGCATTTTTGTCAATAGACGAGACGTCAGAGCCCACTTGCCCAGAGGACATCCTGGAAGAAACCTGAAAATGGGAGACACAGTGCAGTTTACCATGCATCAAGGCGAAAGAGGCTGGTATGCGCTAGATGTAACGCCATGTCTTAAAGGAAAAGCCACAGGCACAGAAGAAGAAAGGAAAGATAGAAAAGGAACAGAGAAAGAACCTACCGATGAGACTACCACAGACGAAGAAAGAGGTCAAGAAAGCAGCAGGTGCCGCAGCCCTACAGGCCCAAGCCCTGGTGAAGAGGAGTCTGCATAAAGTTCATGTAAAGTAAAGCAAGTTACCAGTTTTGAAGTTTTTGCAACGTTTTAAAGTTTAAGAGATGTGCCCACATAAACTAATGTGAGAAATGAACCTTAAGGCTATGAACTGGCTATAGCCACAAACTCTCGCAGTGTAAATAGTTACACCAGAGGGCACCACCACCACCAGAGTCAGCCTGTTTAGGGGCTTGGCTCGTCTGCAACCAGGGAGCACGTCCGTATATAGGGCCTTGGCTTACCTGCAACCAGAGAGCATGCCTGTTTATGGGGCCTGGTTCTCCACCACAAAGAGGGTACCTGGTCAGCACCAACTGTGAAGGCCGCCTCTGGATCCTGCCAGAAGTGGCTGAAGGCGCGGCTTCACCAGGCCAGGTATACCCTGAAACCACCAGACCATGAAAGCCGCCTCTACATCCTGCCAGAAGTGGCTGAAGGCGCGGCCAACGTGAGAGGGTTTTGGGTGGGTTAACGGACTTGTGGGTGGAGGGTGGTGATGTATGGTACCTGGTGCTTTTAAAAATGTTTTACATGTTTTACTGTTTTATGCATTTTAAAATGTTGTCTTGCAGCCCGAGGACGTGCTGGTGATAACTAAGGGGGAATGTGGCGCCCCTGACCTGGTCAGGCACCACTGAGTACTGCACCCATGCTGGGGACAGTACAATACAGGTAATCCAGAAGGCTGACCGAGGTGTGACTACACAGGCGCATAGTGATCAGGTCTCACACATGTACCTATGAGAGGACCCCTGGGGATCCCAGGAGGGGGAAAAGCCTTCACCTTCACTGGAATAGTGGAGGGGCCAAAAGCCTCCATCTCCTCTCAAGGGGTGTGGTAGGAGAGCCTGGTTGCTAGGTGGCGCAAGCAAGAACAGGAGAGGAGGAGGAGTGAGCCGGTTCAGTGCAGTGCAGAGTCCAGGGAGCTCCGAGAGGAGCTGACCCCTTCCCCTGGGGCTGTTGCAGTCTGACAGCGCCCGCGCAGTGGCTACCGACGGGGGAGAACGGTCACCTAGGAGTGCTACCCGAAACCCGTCTCCAGCTAAAGAGAGAGCACAGAGTGGGAAGTAAGGAGACTGCTAGGGAGTACCAGGCCCAAACGGGCGGCAGATCCCGGAGCGGGGATAGATCCACCTTTCCTTGCTAAACCTGCCGGTGTGGGGCCCTCAAAGCCCACACCACAACACCTAAAAGCCGCAGCCACGTAGCCACAGTTAGGGCCCATAGTTCACAGGAGGCAAGCAGCTGGAGTGATCTGGCCCAGGCAACAAGCAAACGGCAAACGAAGGGGAGAGAGGCTTCAGCAACTTCCCTGGGTGACCCCCATAGGGACTAAAAGTCGGGGTTACCCCAAACCACCAAGGGCTAAGGAAGGCGAGTTGGTAGTCACCATCAGAAGTCAGCCTGAAGGATACCTGGTTCCAGCCTGGTTCATCCCAGCTACGCCCGGGTTACTCACCCTGCCATCAACTGTGAGTAAAACCCCTGAAAGACATCCTGCTTGTGTGGAGTTATTCTGCGCCTTGTGGTTCTACACACCTATACAGAGCCCTGGGGCTTGCCTCACTCTCAGGAGGCTATCCCAACTGACTGCACACACCATCAGCCCCAGGCGACCCTCAACCTGCAGTGGCGGTCACCACTGACCGCAATTCTGAGAGTGGCGTCACGACAAATAGAAGATCTCCTACCTGTGACAGGATCCAGCCGAGTGGAGTCCCTGAAGGTAATGCACCGACACAGCGTTCTCGGGGCTTCACACTAGCACAAATGAATGCCCGCACCTCCGCGCCGCACTTCCGGGTTCAGTGGAGCCTGTCGGCTCCCTGACCCGGCCTGCAGAGACATGATGACGCTGCAGAGAGGTCACGGCAGCATGGGAAGGTCGCTCCTCCCACTTCCGTCTGTCAGCGTCAGCATGTGCAGAGTGCCGCGGAGGATGGAAGACAGAGGAGAGCCTGCTGGTGCTTGGAGCAGGTAAGCGCTCAGTGAACCGAAGATGCAGGGGAGCAGGGAGAGGAGCCGCATTAAGATGGGAACTATATGGGGAGAGGGGCCATATGGGACAGGATCTTCAAGGGAGAAGGAGCATATGGGACAGGATCTGCAAGGGAGAAGGAGCATATGGGACAGGATCTGCAGGGGAGAAGGAGCATATGGGACAGGATCTGCAAGGGAGAAGGAGCATGTGGGATGGGATCTGCAGGGGGAAAGAGGCCATAATGGGATGGTATCTGCAGGGGAAAGTAGGCCATAATGGGATGGGATCTGCAGGGGAAAAGAGGCCATAATGGGATGGGATCTGCAGGGGAAAAGAGGCCATGATGGGATGGGATCTGCAGCGGGAAAGAGGCCATGATGGGATGGGATCTACAGGGGAAAAGAGGCCATGATGGGATGAGATCTGCAGGGGAAAAGGAGCACATGAGATGAGATCTGCCAAGGAAAAGAGGCCATGATGGGATGGGATCTGCAGGGGGAAAGAGGCCATAATGGGATGGGATCTCCAAGGGAAAAAGAGGCCATGATGGGATGGGATCTGTATGGGAAAGGTCGTCCGTTCCAATTTTAGTAGGGCTCCTTTAGTAATAATTTTTAAAAACTGTAGAAAAACCATTTAATACAATATGACTGACAGTGACTGGAACAACTGGTGCTGGACAGGGGAGTGACGGTATAGGAGGGGAAGGAGATTTTACTTTAAATTACTTGTATTTTTTGGTTGAGGAAAGTGCGTGAAAATGGGTGTGGCTAACAAAATGGGTGTGGTTACAGAATGGGTGTAGTTTTTAAATGGGCGGGGTTTACAGAGAAGCTGTTGTTAAAAATTTGAATCCCAGCCCTGCCCGCGAGCCACATGTGGCTCCCAAGCTACAGGCTGTGGACTAAAAAAGCTGCTTCTTTTGTAAACTTCCTGCTATTTGGCTTTGACAACACTTTATTGACATTCTTAGATGTGAATTACATACTTTGTATTTCCACTGAGTAAACACATGTGCATTCTTTACCAACGGATTTTCCACATCTAATGCAAGTCTATGGGGAAAACCTGCACAGAAAGCTCATCGAATCCACAGGAGAAATTGACATGGTGAAAAATGCTCCACAGGTCAGTTTATGCTAAGTAAAAAAAAAGGACAGTGGGCCTGAGATTTCTATAAATCCATCCACTTTGCTAGAACTGTAAGGCTATGTGCCCACGGGACTCTGTATCTGCGGATTTTTCTGCATCAAAATCCGCAGCTTTCCCCCGGAATCCGCACCTTTTCATAGGTGTGGATTTTGTTGCGGATTTTACTATTTTTTTTAATTCAATTGAATAGGCAAAATCCGCACGAAAATCGGCAATAATTGACATGCTGCAGATTTTTCCGCACGAAAATCCGCACGATTTCCGCTGCGGAAAAAATCCGCAGCGTGGGTACAACATTTCCCAATTGCCATAGAAATGGCTGGGGAGTAGCTGTGCTGCAGATTTCTGGAAAATCCGCTTTTCCGCGAGAAATCCGCTGCAAAATTCGCGCATTTTCCGTAGCGTGGGCACATAGCCTAAGACAACGCATTTTTGAAGCACTGAAAACATACAGCATTAAAAACTCACCAAATACTAATTGTAGGAAGTGGAACTTAGGCCCCTTTCACACGTCAGTGATTCTGGTACGTTTGTGCTTTTTTTTAAACGTACCAGAATCACTGACATACGCAGACCCATTATAATGAATGGGTCTGCTCACACGTCAGTGATTTTTCACTGCACGTGTCTCCGTGCGGTGTACCCGCGTGTGCGTGATTGCTGCACGGAGACATGTCCATTTTTTTCTGGCATCACTGATGTCCCACGGACCACGCAGTGGTGTGGTCCGTGAAACACGTGCCAGAAAAAAACGTGCTTTTAAAATAAAAAACATTTTAACTCACCCCGGCGTCCAGCGATGTCCTCTGCAGCCTGTTCTCCCTGCTGCTTCTGTGCCAGCTGATTACTGTCGCGCATATTCATTATGCGCGACACAGCCGACCCGGAAGCAGCTGCTGCAGGGGTCACCGCCGGCCGGATGCTGTGTCGCGGGAGCGATCAGCACCATGGACAGCGGGAGCGGGCGCAGGTGAGTGAATCTCTAAGTGCAATCACGGGCCACGGAGAACGGAGCCCGGATTGCACTTAGACAACCACGTGTGCCGTGATTTTCGGCACACGCAGGGACATGTGCGTGTTTTACACGCCAGTGAAAAACGTCTGTGTTTTTCACTGACGTGTGAAACGGGCCTTAGTTTTAGGCCACAGTAACACACTGAGTATTTGGTGAAATTTTTACCTTTGTAGCCAAAACCAGGAGTGGGTGATAAACACAGAAGTGGTGCCTGTGTTTCTATTTTACTTTTCTTCTGATTGTTCCATTCCTGGTTTTGGCTTATAAATACAAATGTATGGATCCGTAATTCATTGACCAAGAATCTGCAAAAACACTAGAGATGCCCTCATTGTCTCCCGCCAAGACTACTGTAACCTCCTTCTCTGTGTATTCCCTTCTAACGTTCTTACTCCCCTCCAATCTATCCTAAATTATGCTGCTCGACTAATCCACCTGTCCCCTGACTACCCCCGACCTCTCCTCTCTGCCAATTTCTTCACTGGCTTCCCATTGCCCAAAAACTCCATTTCAAAACTCTAACCATGACATACAAAGCCATCCACAACCTGTCTCCTCCATACATCTGTGACCTAGTCTACTGGTACTTATCTGCACGTAACATCTGATCCTCACAAGATCTCCTTCTCTACTCCCCTCTCATCTCCTCTTCCCACCACCACATCCAAGATTTCTCCTGTGCCTCCCCCATAATCTGGAACTCTCTGCCACAACATATTAGATTCTCCCCTAACGTGGAAACCTTCAAAAGTAACTGAAGACCCACCTATTCCGCCAAGCCTACAACCTGAAGTAATCCTCAGTCCACCATAGCGCCGCATGACCAGCTGTAGCCTCACCTACTGTATCCTCACGCATCCCTTGTAGACTGTGATCCCTTGCAGGTGTGCCATCCCTGGGGCTCATTTGCCACAGGGTATTGCATCTGACTTAAGGTGCAATGCTTTATCCCAGGTGATGAAGGAGTTAATCACTGGTGTTTGTTTCACTTACACAAAAATCCAGTCAGTGAGTCAGCTAGTTACACTATTCAGGAAGCCAGCCAGCCTGGTAAGTTCACAGTTACCAGGGCAACAGCTACTATGAGTCATCAAGAAGGTGGGGGCTGACTGAGTGAGTAAGGAACACACAACTAGTTTCCAGTTAGAATAGTCCTGAGACTCTGAACAACATGGTCGCTAAGAGAGAGTGCTTGAGAGATTCTCTTAGCTAGAACTGGGCAGACTGGAAGAGGGCGAGAGGCAACTGGTAGAGATGGTGAGACAGAGGAGAACATGGCAGCTGGAGGTCGATCCTAACCGTTCCCACAGTGCCATTGCTGACAGAATACAGAAGCCCTAGGGCAGATTATACTCTATGTTGTCTGCCAGAATCTCCAGGGGTTGGAGATTACTACCTATTTTGCCAGAGCACAGTGACACATAGGATCCGGTGTCGGGATTGCAACCAGGCCCCACGGCAAGGATTCAATCCACCTGCATACAGGGCAGGACACTTAACAGAGGCACTGGAGTCTTCAAGCCGCTTCAAGCCATGGGGATCCACAACCAAGCGCAAGGAAGAGAGGGTCTAATACTCCCACAGACACCTGTGATTGCCTCTGATTTACCCGGGAACGGCTGAGGCCCATCGCGGCGGAGAGCGGCACCTCCGGGGCATCTTACCAACTGTGAGTAAAGAGAACTTTGAACCGCAGCCTCCTGTGTCGTCCCTGTCTTTGCCGGCTCTGGCGTCCTGCGCGTCGGCGCTCCCGTGGACTACTACCTTCATCAACCACCCTAGGCCCGCTCCACCTGTGGGGAGCGACACCATCCCGGCTGCCATAACACCTGCCCCGGCGAGGAATGCAGCAGTGGCGGCTAATTTCTGGCCGCATACCACAGGTGGCATCACGACACTCTTTCCCCAACCATCCCACTTTCCCTTCTTTTTACTGTACGCCTCGGGGCAACGGAACCTGGCAAGGCCACCCGTGACATCACCTGACCCAATCCGCAATGGCCGGCAATGAGTAGGTTAACCACCTGCCCTGTGGGGTGCTGCACGGGCAGGGTCCTCTCCCCTCCTGTACCAGTCTGTGCCTTGTATTGTTCATGATTATTGTACTTGACTATGTGAGACCCTTTTTCACATGTAAAGCGCCATGGAATAAATGGCACTATAATAATAATAATAATAATAATAATAATGGTATTGAGAAATTAATTAGTGACCTATGCTACTGTAAGGGTATAGTGAAGATGTCGAGCACCTTCTCTGAAGACTGCATGTTATGTACCTGTTGCCGGTGTTTAATATGTTTTGATTCCCCTATGGGCTACAGAAGCCAATGTTCAGGGGTGACCGGGTTAATATCTAGCCAGCCAGGGAGGAGGAGGAATTACTGGGAATGTTCAGGAACCTAGTTCCTGTTAGCAGTAGTGATAGGAAGTCTGTCTCTTTTTGGTGAGCCGGCTTACATTGGTCCATTCACCAAAAAGAGTTGGATCTTTTAGATCCCTATGAAATATGTGTTCACCCCCAGGCGAACACATATTTATGATGACATTAACACATGTGAAATTCTCCCACCCACAACCAAAACCCCGCCGACTTGCAACAGGCCAATTAAATGGGTAAGTAGACAGGGGTTTTGTCCACCGAACACCAGAATTTTACACCAGTGAGAGCCTTTAACAGAATTTAGTGCCTCTCATTGGGGTGCCTGCCTCCTGTCATTCATGGCAGGGAGTCGGCTCTTTGTCTCAAATCGGTCGCGACTGACCCATCGCTACTTAGCAGCAGTCATGGAGAATGATTGGAAAGGGAAAGGACTCTCAGCACTGCAGCCATATTGGGGGTGTGCAGTGAAGTCAGACTTGCAGAAGGTTGTAAGCTTCACTTTGGAACAGTAGACTGAATTCTACAGAACAGGCCAGTCGGGACACCTGTCAGGAAGAAACTTGGAAATGTGAGTCCAGTGTTGGCCAGCCTGGAGAAACCCTGGAGAGGAAAAGGATCAGCCCGGCTAAGGACACATCAGATAGGACATCAGCTCAATGAGTGACCCGTATAGGGATCACATCAGATGGTTCCAGTGAAACATATTGGCCATGTGGCCCTGTACCAGTATGATGGAGGTTCTCAGTAAACCCTCAGTAATACCGGTGTAACTTTCTAACTAGGTAATGTGCTGTTACTAAAGATTAAATATTTTTTTCTTATACAAATTTGATCTGTGGTGTATACTCCTGTAGTGTTGTAGGTCTTAAGTAATGTGCTGTCGCTGGTAACCATGATGTATGTGCCTCTGCATGTTTGCCAGATGAAGATTGTAAGTGTTCAACCTTCTACCTCTTGTATATAGTTTCAATGACCATTAACAAGAGACTGTTTTACTAACTGTCATGGTTCGCCTCCCTGTCCACATGGCTAGGGGGCGGAGCCTTCTCTCGAGCCTCACTTCCAGACCCTGGATGCCTTAAAAGCTGGCATTTCCAGTGAACCAGTGCCGGCTATAAGCTTAGCACTGCTTTGCCTGTGATTGCTGGTCCTGTGAGTGATATCCTGATCTGTCTGTTCCTGTGCCCCCCGTGCCCTTGTCTGTGTTCCATCCCCTGGTCGTCCCTCCTGTCCTCTGTCCCCTCTCCTATTTCCCCACTCGGTTGCTTCCTCGGTACTGACCTTGGCCTGACTTTGACTCCGCTTTTGCTCATCCCTCTGGTCCTGCTTCTGCCCGTACGGTGTTTGACCCATCCTGTGTGACTATTCCTTGCATGCTCTTTAGCCTCTGCTTCTCAGCTGTGCTTTGAGGTAATGCATGAGAATGCTGTGAATTCACTTCCTGGTTCTCATTGCTCTGTGTAGTGTATTATGCTACAGAGCTCTGGCTCCCCCTGGTGGCAGCATTACAGTATAGCCGGCCTCTATAGGCTTTATCTCCCATAGGAAAGGAAAAAAAAAAAGACATTTATTTCTTTGTAGTGAGATCCAACTTTACAGCATAAAAGACTGTAATGGATCCACTCAGTACCTTGTGCGAGCAAGTAGCCAACCTTACGCAGCTGGTGCAGGATTTGGCTGCAGAGCATCGCACCCTGGTAGCTTCACACAACATTCTGCAGAGTGAGGTTTCTGCTTTTGCGAGGGGCACCTCGGTGGCAGTTACCTCACAAACCGTAGGGACAGCGTAGTCCCACTGATGTCCAACTGACCTCCCCCCGAACCCACGGTGATGCTCCCCGATAAATTCTCGGGGGAGAAAAACCTATTTCGGACATTTAGGGAGAGTTGCAGGCTTCTTTTCACTCTCCGGCCTCGGTCCTCAGGGAATGAGACCCAGCGGGTGGGGATCATCATGTCCGTTACTTAGAGAGGGTCCCCAGACCTGGGCATTTTCCCTACCCCCTTCGGCCCTGGAACGGCATTCGGTTGACCTCTTCTTTGACTCCCTCGGGGTGATATATGACGAACCAGAACGTGTACGGGTGGCTGAGGACAGGATCATGTGTCTCACTCAGGGGAAACCACACTGCTGAGCTATATTGTTCTGAGTTTCGGCAGTGGTCCACTGAGGTAAGGTGGAATGATTCTGCACTCAGGTGCCAAGTCCGGAGAGGTCTTTCGGACTCCCTGAAAGACGCTTTGGCTCTGCACCCTCCTCCCAGCACCTTGGATAGTGCGATGACGGAGGCAGTTCGTATGGACCGCAGATTACAGGAAAGAAGGGGAACCATGCGTGAGATTCCGCCCCCTCTACCTAGGGCACCTTCTTTGCCGGCTATGGAACAGATGGAAGTTGGAGCCATCAGTCCGGATGAGAAGGAGAGGAGAAGACGCCGGGATCTCAAGCTGTGCTTCTATTGTGGCGGCTTGCCCCTCCGCTAAACAGTCGTCGGGAAACTTCTAAGTCTGGGTAACGGTCGAGGAGGTTGCCCAGACTATCAGGTACCTTTCCTCTCCTCCAATAAGATACTTCTGAATGTCGACCTCCGGGTCAAGGAGTCGGTCTGGTCTGCTACTGCCTTTGTTGACTGTGGGTCCGCTATGAACTTCATTGACTCTGAGTTTGTCCAAAGACTAGAGTTAGGGACAGTGAGGTTAGAAGGACCCATTCAACTCCTGGCAATTGATAAAACACCGCTGCCTCAAAACCTCATTCGGTTTGCTACAGAAAAATTTACTCTGGTGATCGGGTCTCTGCATTCTGAAACCTATTTCTTGTTTTGTAATGGCCAATCTCCCTGCTGGATTAGTGTTGGGGTATCCATGGTTAAGGTTACATAATCCCGTTATTGATTGGGAGTGTCGTACCATAGTCAAATGGAGTCTTGCTTGTCATAAAAGGTGTTTACAATCTGTACCTGTGTTCTCCGTAAGTCCTGAGGTCTTCCGGAATAACTGATGGGACTACGGAGATGTATTCTCGGAAACCGAGGCCGAGGTTTTGCCGCCTCATCGCCCATTATGACTGTGCCATCGATTTACTTCCCAATACCAAATTGCCCAAGGCCCGTTTATATCACCTCTCGGGTCCAGAAAGGGCTGCTATGAAATCATACATATCTGATAGTATACGTAAAGGGCATATCCGTCCTTCTTCTTCCCCTGTGGCTGCTGGGTTCTTCTTTGTAAAGAAGAAGGACGGAGGATTAAGGCCATGTCTCGATTTCCGAGAATTAAACAAAATTACTGTGAAAAACACGTATCCGCTTCCACTCATCCCTGATCTCTACAACCAACTCTCTGAAGCCCGGTGGTTTACCAAACTAGATCTCAGGGGGGCCTATAATCTTATCCGTATTAGAGAAGGGGATGAGTGGAAAACGGCCTTTCTGACGTCAGAGGGGTTATTTGAGAATTTGGTGATGTCTTTTGGTCTAACAAATGCCCCTGCGGTGTTTCAAAATTTCATCAACGATATCTTCTCTGATTTTCTTGGTCATTTTGTGGTCATCTATCTCGATGACATTTTGATTTATTCTGCCGATAGAGATACGCATATTATGCATGTTCGCTCAGTATTACAGAGATTACGTGATAACCATCTGTTTGCCAAGCTTGAAAAATGTGTTTTCTCTGTTCAGGAAATAGCCTTTCTTGGGTTACTCCTTTCTAGTGATGGGTTTAAAATGGACCCAGGAAAGGTGCAGGCTATCGTGGATTGGGTGCAACCCAGGGATATCAAGGCGCTACAATGCTTTTTGGGTTTCGCTAATTATTATCGAAGGTTCATTAAGGGGTTCCCTCAAATTGCCAAACCATTGACTGACCTTACACGGAAAGGGGAAGATCTGCAGAACTGGTCGCAAACGGCTGTCCAGGCCTTTCTTGAGTTAAAGGACCGGTTCATGTCCACCCGGTCCTGGTACAGCCTAACCTCGAGGAGCCATTTATTGTGGAGGTGGACACCTCAGAGGTGGGGGTGGGAGCTGTTCTCTCTCAGGGCCCTGCTACTCTGACTAATCTGCGACCATGTGCGTTCTTCTCCAAGAAATTCACTCCGGCTGAGAGGAACTATGATGTGGGTAACCGTGAATTATTGGCGGTAAAGTTGGCATTCAAAGAATGGAGGCATTTTTTGGAGGGTGCTGTTCACCGTATTACTGTCATCACTGATCATAAAAACCTCGCGTATATCGAGCCCGCCAAGAGATTTACGCCTCGACAAGTGAGGTGGGCTCTTTTCTTTTCTAGATTTCATTTTTGTATTTCTTTTCGCTTGGGGTCTAAAAACATGAGGGAAGATGCACTGTCTCGTAGTTTGGACCCGGTGTCACCTCCAGAGCCTCCTTCCTCTATTCTTCCGCGAGGGGTGGTGGTCGCTGCCTTGTCATCCGAGTTGGAAGCCGAGGTCAGGGAGGCCCAGTCTTCAGCGCCATCTTCCGCTCCAGACACTAAACTGTTTGTCCCTTTGCACCTCCGGTTACGGGTACTTCAAGAGTTCCATGAGTCCGTACTTAGTGGCCATCCTGGAGTTACAGCCACTCGCAGGGCTGTTGCTCGACTGTTTTGGTGGCCATCTCTTCACTTAGATGTTGCTCGGTTTGTATCTGACCGTGCTACATGTGCCCGTGCTAAGGTATGTCGTAACCGGCTGGCCGGGGAACTGGTTCCATTACCTGTTCCTGAAAGACCATGGACCCACTTGTCCATGGATTTCATTACGGACCTCCCTGTCTCAAATGGTATGACTGTGATCTGGGTGGTGGTGGATCGTTTTAGTAAACAGGCACATTTTGTTCCCCTCTCCGGTCTACCTTCTGCTGCAGCCCTTGCCAACCACTTTATTGACCAGGTGGTTCGGTTACATGGGTTGCCCCTGAATATTGTGTCTGACAAGGGGGTACAATTCATTTCTCGGTTTTGGAGGGCCTTATACAGGCGGTTGGGAATTGAGTTGTCCTTCTCGTCCGCCTATCATCCCGAGTCCAATGGGCAGACGGAAAGGACAAATCAGACCCTTGAGCAAATCCTGCGGTGCTTGGTTTCTGCTCAGCAGGAGGATTGGTGTACGTTTTTGCCCCTTGCGGAGTTTGCATTCAATAGCAGAGTCTATCAGTCTACGGGAACTTCTCCCTTCTTCTGTAATTACGGGTTTCACCCTCACTTCGGGACCTTCTCTAGAGTGGATTCGGGGTGTCCAGGGGACGACTCCATCGTTCAGCATCTGGGGGAGGTGTGGAAGGAGGTACGGCGGTGCATCGTGACGGCTCAACAGTCCCAGAAACGCCAAGCGGACAAACGCCGTTCTCTGGGACCCCCCTTTCAGGTGGGGGACAAAGTGTGGTTGTCCACTCGGAATATCAGGCTCAGGGTTCCGTCTGCTAAGTTGGGTCCTAAGTTTATAGGGCCCTATGAGATCATCGAAGTGATCAACCCGGTGGCCTTTCGGTTGCAGCTGCCCCAGACCTTGCGTATTCCCAATGTGTTTCATACCTCCTTGCTTAAGCCATTTGTTCCTTCGGTGGTGGATTCTCAGACCCCTCCAGCTCCGATACTGGTTGACGGCGAGGAGGAGTACGAAATTCAGCGTATTATCGACTCTCGTTGGGTTCGTAGTTCCCTCCAGTATTTGATTCATTGGAAGGGTTACGGTCTGGAGGACCGGTCCTGGGTGCCGGCTCGATCCGTGCGGGCCGATCGGTTAATTGCAGCTTTCCACCGAAAGTATCCTGAGAAGCCTGGGGTCCGGTGGCCCCCCCTTGAGGAGGGGGTACTGTCATGGTTCGCCTCCCTGTCCACATGGCTAGGAGGCGGAGCCTTCTCTCGAGCCTCACTTCCAGACCCTGGATGCCTTAAAAGCTGGCATTTCCAGTGAACCAGTGCCGGCTATAAGCTTAGCACTGCTTTGCCTGTGATTGCTGGTCCTGTGAGTGATATCCTGATCTGTCTGTTCCTGTGCCCCCATGCCCTTGTCTGTGTTCCATCCCCTGGTCGTCCCTCCTGTCCTCTGTCCCCTCTCCTATTTCCCCACTCGGTTGCTTCCTCGGTACTGACCTTGGCCTGACTTTGACTCCGCTTTTGCTCGTCCCTCCGGTCCTGCTTCTGCCGGTATGGTGTTTGACCCAGCCTGTGTGACTATTCCTTGCATGCTCTGCAGCTCTGCTTCTCAGCTGTGCTTTGAGGTAATGCATGAGAACGCTGTGAATTCACTTCCTGGTTCTCATTGCTCTGTGTAGTGTATTATGCTACAGAGCTCTGGCTCCCCCTGGTGGCAGCATTACACTAACATTACGGTTTATTCTCAAGGGTCCCAACTTGACAGCAAACTTGCCCTGCACATCTGCACACACAATTTCATGTAGCGTGGCGGGGCACAGGGAATGAGCACCTCGCCCATAACTACTGCCTCCAACCCTGTTACACTAGAGATGGTAGAGATCATCCACCATTACATTCAGCTAATCTACTATTCGCAGGGCACAGTATTCAATGTGAACTGGAAGGGGTATCCAGCGGGTTTTTTTGGATCAATATGTACCGTAATCAACATTACATATGATACATCTGTGGGGGGGTCCAACTATCAGCATCCACCCCAATCAAAGTGTCGTGGGCGGGGAGGACGCCGCTGCCGCTCGCTCGCTAACACTCGGGTCTGGCGCTGCTGCGGCTGCTGCTGCTCGGTGGCTCGAGCGGTGGGCCGGATCCGGGGACTCGAGTGGCGCTCCTCGCCCGTGAGTGAAAAGGGTGGTTGGTTTGGGGGGTTTAGTCCGTGACGCCACCCACGGGTTGTGGTGAAGATGGGCACCACCGCTGCTGGTGACGGGGATCCCGGGAGCAATGGTGGGGAGCAGCTGCGATGTTGTTTTCCCCCTCCGTGGGTAGGGGTCGGTGGTTCTGGGGCCCGGTGGTGAGACGGGGAGGCAGGGTTGGTGAGGTGAAGGGTTGCAGGGACAGCGCGGCACGGTGCCGGATGGCACGGGTGTACTCAGTAAGAGATGCAAAAAAGTCCTCGGTAAACCAAACGGCTGGATGGACGGGTCCCGCAGCCGGCTGCAGTGTCTCACCCCGGACAGGTGATGGCGGCTGTCTTTCCCTGCACCTTTGTGTACTTGTCTGACTATCATGGATCCCCAACGGTAGTCCGCTCCCCGGTGTATGGATGCCGGAGGAGCTCGTTTGCCCGCAGGCGCTGGCCCTTGGGTCTCTAGCCTTAGGCGGTAGCTGTATACCCTCACGGTGTGGGCGGTTGCCTTCTAACGGGTCTTTGGCTGTTAGGAAACCTTTGGGGTTCCTGTCACACTCGGATTTGACTGTTAACGGCGGCTCCAAGCCTAGCTGGGGTAAAATGGCTCTGCCTGTGTGCTGGCTTCATTTCGCTCCCCGGTCGGTACCACATTCTCACTTGGTGAAATGCAGGGCGCCACATTCCCCCTTGGTGAAATGCAGACCGTCCGCGGGCTGCCCATCCATCACCGGTTTTATTTTTTTCAAAACTGTAAAATATAAATTAACATGTCAACATATAAAACCAAGCATTTTTGTTAGGTCACTTCAACGTTGCACATATAAAAACATTTTTAATAATGACGGACGGACGGATGTCTTCCGCTCTCCCACCCAAGCAGCCTAGCCCTGATGCTGCCCTAAGAAGTGGGCAGCACCCCTTGACCCCAGTCCAGGTTCTGGCTGCCCGAGCGGAAACGGGTACGGTAACTCGCACCAGGTTGTCACTTCAGGGGACCCCACGTCCAAGGGGGACCCCTGACCCCTGGAGGATGGCCACCGGTCCTGGTGGTGGCCAGGCCCCAGCCTGCTCTGCTGCGGGCCCTTCCTCTAATCTGCCTCTCCCCCCTTGGTTCTCTTCAGCACTTCCGCTTGTTGGGGGCAGGGCTTCGCTTTCACACCTTCCCTGCTCGGAGAAGATGCTCGAGCGGGAGATTTTCGCGCCAAGATGGCGGCGCTTCAAAATTTTCGGCCGGACACCGCCGGCGGAGATCACAAGGCGCACTTCTACTGATAAGTAGATGGGTTCAATCCTGTTCGTGACACCAAGTTGTCGAGGGCGGGGAGGACGCCGCTGCCGCGCGCTCGCTAAAGCTCGGGTCTGGCGCTGCTGCGGCTGCTGCTGCTCGGTGGCTCGAGCGGTGGGCCGGATCCGGGGACTTGAGTGGCGCTCCTCGCCCGTGAGTGAAAAGGGTGGTTGGTTTGGGGGGTTTAGTCCGTGACGCCACCCACGGGTTGTGGTGAAGATGGGCACCACCGCTGCTGGTGACGGGGATCCCGGGAGCGATGGTGGGGAGCAGCTGCGATGTTGTTTTCCCCCTCCGTGGGTAGGGGTCGGTGGTCCAAGGGCCTGGTGGTGAGACGGGGAGGCAGGGTTGGTGAGGTGCAGGGGTGCAGGGACAGCGTGGCGCGGTGCCAGATGGCACGGGTGTACTCACTCAGTAAGAGATGCACAAAGTCCTCGGTAAAGCAAATGGCTGGATGGACGGGTCCCGCAGCCAGCTGCAGTGTCTCTCCCCGGACAGGTGATGGCGGCTGTCTTTCCCTGCACCTTTGTGTACTTCATAAAATATCCAAACTTTATTGCATATAAAGATAAAAATAGGTTTCACTTGTTACAATTTATATAAGGTGCTATTAAAGGACAAAGGTGAAAAACCACATAAGTATAGGGAGCGAGGGTGAAAACCACCCTAATAATGAGAAGTGAAATTAGTAGGGACTGAAGAAAGTAAACATATTCATCCGTGGCCGGCAAGCATGGTACCCCTGTCTTTACGCAGATTATGAACAATGTATAGCCAAGTTGGCATCAAACCATTACAGCAGGGCAGAGGCACCAAATTACAGCCAGTCACATCAGGAAAAAGTAAAGTAACAGTCCCAAAACTTACACATAGTGATGAGGGTGGTCACCAAAGCATCCCACACCAGAAAAACGGAGCCTTCCTACGCGCGTTTCGCAACACGGGTTGTGTCTGGCTTCATCAGGGAAGGTATGGAGAAAATGCCGTTTGAGGACCTTAAATAAGAGGTCACATGACCTAATTCGTCTGACCAGGACCTAGGAAAATGTGTCCCAGCCAATCGGATCCCTGCTAGCGCGCGTGCGCACCGCGCGTCAGGCGTCACACGCCCCGCAGCCGTCCAATGAGGAGGGAGGCCCGGAGCCCAGCAACTCTGGACTCCAAAGTCACCCCCACCCACTGTAGTGACGGCCAGGGGGCGGGCAAGACAAGCGAGCGGCGCGCCAGCGTCACGGGGATCAGAGGGCGGGACACAGCTCCCAGCCAGAGACCGTCTCTCAGCCAATCGGGTTGCTATGACGGCGCACAGGCATCGCATGGCGAGAATCCACAACCAGTCCCTGGCAATCCAGTGAGGAGGGACGCAGCGAGCCCCCGGGCCCAAGGGCCCACAGCATCCCCCCGCACACAGTAAGGACGCCGGGGAACTGGTGGGGACAGGTCGCCGCGCGGTGGCGGCGCGCACAGCAACCAGAGGGCGGGACGGGCAAATGGCTGAGAAAGTATAAATGTGCCAATGGCAATAAATAAGTACCCATGCTATCCCATAAAATTGCTAAGTTGGCATGGATAACATAACATTAACAAGCAAGTATACACAAGACATTAAAAGGGATAAAAGGACAAGAGAAGGAGATATTTGTGAAAAAATCTTCTCAAAGTGGCAATATGTCCATGTCACAGGAGGGCCATGATGGAACAATTTTCAATACAGATGTTAGGTCCAAGTCCAGTAGGTAAACCACAGTAGATATTTGATATCAAAAGGTCCTATAGAGGCAAGGGAATAATTTAGAAAACTGGAAATATGAGATGGGGACAGTAGAAACCAATTAAAAACAAATTAAAAGAAAAAAACTTTCTCCCTAATATTAAAAAGAAGGAAAGAACGGTGCAGTATATAGAATCTCACAATGAGATCTCACAAAAAAGGGGCAAAATTTAGTGCCTCATTTAGGCCCTTCGGTGTTACTGTGTCCAAAATGGTGATCCATTTTAGTTCACGTTGGGCCAACAATTTTTTAGCATTCCCCCCTCTTATCCCACAGTGAATCACATCAATTCCCCTGACCATAAAGGATCTGGGGTTGCATCCATGGACCAATTTGAAGTGGCGCGGGATAGTTTTTAAATCTGCCACATTGGTCACTGTGACTGCCGCCCGAATGTCCCTCACATGCTCCCTTACCCTTACTCTTAATTCCCTCGACGTCATACCGATATAGATTTTATTACACTCACATGTTGCGTGGTAGATGACATTGACAGTCGTACAGGAAATGTGTTCTCTTATTGAGAAGGTTTTCATTCCATCACTAGCATGGAAAGAGGAGCAGCGAGAGACATTCGGGCAGGAGACACAGCGGCCACAAGGAAAACATCCTTTAATAGGTCCAGAAGAGCCAAAAGGACTACTGGTCACAGGTGGTATGTAATGGCTTCTGACCAAAACTTACACATAGTGATGAGGGTGGTCACCAAAGCATCCCACACCAGAAAAACGGAGCCTTCCTACGCGCGTTTCGCAACACGGGTTGTGTCTGGCTTCATCAGGGAAGGTATGGAGAAAATGCCGTTTGAGGACCTTAAATAAGAGGTCACATGACCTAATTCGTCTGACCAGGACCTAGGAAAATGTGTCCCAGCCAATCGGATCCCTGCTAGCGCGCGTGCGCACCGCGCGTCAGGCGTCACACGCCCCGCAGCCGTCCAATGAGGAGGGAGGCCCGGAGCCCAGCAACTCTGGACTCCAAAGTCACCCCCACCCACTGTAGTGACGGCCAGGGGGCGGGCAAGACAAGCGAGCGGCGCGCCAGCGTCACGGGGATCAGAGGGCGGGACACAGCTCCCAGCCAGAGACCGTCTCTCAGCCAATCGGGTTGCTATGACGGCGCACAGGCATCGCATGGCGAGAATCCACAACCAGTCCCCGGCAATCCAGTGAGGAGGGACGCAGCGAGCCCCCGGGCCCAAGGGCCCACAGCATCCCCCCGCACACAGTAAGGACGCCGGGGAACTGGTGGGGACAGGTCGCCGCGCGGTGGCGGCGCGCACAGCAACCAGAGGGCGGGACGGGCAAATGGCTGAGAAAGTATAAATGTGCCAATGGCAATAAATAAGTACCCATGCTATCCCATAAAATTGCTAAGTTGGCATGGATAACATAACATTAACAAGCAAGTATACACAAGACATTAAAAGGGATAAAAGGACAAGAGAAGGAGATATTTGTGAAAAAATCTTCTCAAAGTGGCAATATGTCCATGTCACAGGAGGGCCATGATGGAACAATTTTCAATACAGATGTTAGGTCCAAGTCCAGTAGGTAAACCACAGTAGATATTTGATATCAAAAGGTCCTATAGAGGCAAGGGAATAATTTAGAAAACTGGAATCGCATTTTGAAGCAGGCTTACCAGAGAGCAAGATCGGTGTCTAGGCAGGATTTGTTACATGGGAGGAGAGGTGAAGCCAAGCCTGTGGAAAATGTAAGATTTATCTCTACATTTAATGCCAATTGGCAGGAGATGAGGGATATCTTATCTAAATTTTGGCCGATCCTTCAATCGGACCCCACTTTGAGGTCACATCTACCCCCTGTACCATTGATGACCGCTAGGCGATGTAGAAACCTCAAGGACTACTTGGTCAGAAGCCATTACATACCACCTGTGACCAGTAGTCCTTTTGGCTCTTCTGGACCTATTAAAGGATGTTTTCCTTGTGGCCGCTGTGTCTCCTGCCCGAATGTCTCTCGCTGCTCCTCTTTCCATGCTAGTGATGGAATGAAAACCTTCTCAATAAGAGAACACATTTCCTGTACGACTGTCAATGTCATCTACCACGCAACATGTGAGTGTAATAAAATCTATATCGGTATGACGTCGAGGGAATTAAGAGTAAGGGTAAGGGAGCATGTGAGGGACATTCGGGCGGCAGTCACAGTGACCAATGTGGCAGATTTAAAAACTATCCCGCGCCACTTCAAATTGGTCCATGGATGCAACCCCAGATCCTTTATGGTCAGGGGAATTGATGTGATTCACTGTGGGATAAGAGGGGGGAATGCTAAAAAATTGTTGGCCCAACGTGAACTAAAATGGATCACCATTTTGGACACAGTAACACCGAAGGGCCTAAATGAGGCACTAAATTTTGCCCCTTTTTTGTGAGATCTCATTGTGAGATTCTATATACTGCACCGTTCTTTCCTTCTTTTTAATATTAGGGAGAAAGTTTTTTTCTTTTAATTTGTTTTTAATTGGTTTCTACTGTCCCCATCTCATATTTCCAGTTTTCTAAATTATTCCCTTGCCTCTATAGGACCTTTTGATATCAAATATCTACTGTGGTTTACCTACTGGACTTGGACCTAACATCTGTATTGAAAATTGTTCCATCATGGCCCTCCTGTGACATGGACATATTGCCACTTTGAGAAGATTTTTTCACAAATATCTCCTTCTCTTGTCCTTTTATCCCTTTTAATGTCTTGTGTATACTTGCTTGTTAATGTTATGTTATCCATGCCAACTTAGCAATTTTATGGGATAGCATGGGTACTTATTTATTGCCATTGGCACATTTATACTTTCTCAGCCATTTGCCCGTCCCGCCCTCTGGTTGCTGTGTGCGCCGCCACCGCGCGGCGACCTGTCCCCACCAGTTCCCCGGCGTCCTTACTGTGTGCGGGGGGATGCTGTGGGCCCTTGGGCCCGGGGGCTCGCTGCGTCCCTCCTCACTGGATTGCCGGGGACTGGTTGTGGATTCTCGCCATGCGATGCCTGTGCGCCGTCATAGCAACCCGATTGGCTGAGAGACGGTCTCTGGCTGGGAGCTGTGTCCCGCCCTCTGATCCCCGTGACGCTGGCGCGCCGCTCGCTTGTCTTGCCCGCCCCCTGGCCGTCACTACAGTGGGTGGGGGTGACTTTGGAGTCCAGAGTTGCTGGGCTCCGGGCCTCCCTCCTCATTGGACGGCTGCGGGGCGTGTGACGCCTGACGCGCGGTGCGCACGCGCGCTAGCAGGGATCCGATTGGCTGGGACACATTTTCCTAGGTCCTGGTCAGACGAATTAGGTCATGTGACCTCTTATTTAAGGTCCTCAAACGGCATTTTCTCCATACCTTCCCTGATGAAGCCAGACACAACCCGTGTTGCGAAACGCGCGTAGGAAGGCTCCGTTTTTCTGGTGTGGGATGCTTTGGTGACCACCCTCATCACTATGTGTAAGTTTTGGGACTGTTACTTTACTTTTTCCTGATGTGACTGGCTGTAATTTGGTGCCTCTGCCCTGCTGTAATGGTTTGATGCCAACTTGGCTATACATTGTTCATAATCTGCGTAAAGACAGGGGTACCATGCTTGCCGGCCACGGATGAATATGTTTACTTTCTTCAGTCCCTACTAATTTCACTTCTCATTATTAGGGTGGTTTTCACCCTCGCTCCCTATACTTATGTGGTTTTTCACCTTTGTCCTTTAATAGCACCTTATATAAATTGTAACAAGTGAAACCTATTTTTATCTTTATATGCAATAAAGTTTGGATATTTTATGAATAGCCCTGGATGGCTCCAGTTCTTGTATGTCTCTCATATGCCTTTGGAGTGGCGTTGATTTTGCTGCGAGATGTGCCTTGGTTCAATGTTATTTTGTCTTATGACCTTTGTGTACTTGTCTGACTACGATGGATCCCCAACAGTAGTATGCTCCCCGGTGTATGGATGCCGGAGGAGCCCGTTTGCCCGCAGGCGCTGGCCCTTGGGTCTCTAGCCTTAGGCGGTAGCTGTATATCCTCACGGTGTGGGCGGTTGTCTTCTAACGGGTCTTTGGCTGTTAGGAAACCCCTGGGGTTCCTGTCACACTCAGATTTAACTGTTGACGGTGGCTCCAAGCCTAGCCGGGGTCCGATGGCCCTGCCTGTGTGTGCTGGCTTCATTTCGCTCCCCGGTCGGTACCGGCGGGCCAACGCCCGACCCCGGTCCTACAGTTCCGCGTCGATTCACCACTCCTGCAGACGGCCACCACCGTCTGCCAACCTTGCTGTCAGTGCCTGGGCCACAAACCCAGACACTCTTCACTTGACTCCTCTCACTTCAACTCAACTGCTCTGTCACTTTTCCCGCCTCCAGGCCTGTGAACTCCTCGGTGGGTGGGGCCAACTGCTTGGCTCCGCCCCACCTAGTGTGGACATCGGACCCTGGAGGGAGGCAACAAGGGTTTTGTGTTTGGCTAATGTTACTGTCTGGTGGGGATGGGGGTGTTTGTGTGTTACCTGTGACGACCTGGCTAGTCCAGGGCGCCACAAAAGCACAAACACTGTAGCCGGTGGTGATAATCGAACCCCTGCTGATCTAGTTCTAAAGATAAGATTTAATCAGTTGGATCTGGGCAGGCTCCAGGTTTTTGTGGGCCACGGGCAAAAGAGTCTCAGTGGGCCCCATCAACACATAGACACACACATACACAGATACGTACACATACAGGCATACGTACATATACATATTTAAAGAAAAATTCATAAAAACACATAAATAGATATAAATCTATACACAGTCATATACAATGCCGAAACAATTGAAAGTGCGATCCTCAGTGGGGGGCCCAGAGTCAGTGCTGGCACCAGGCCCCCTTGACTCACTGGCACCATAGCAGCCACATGGCCTGCCGCCATTGGCTATACGCCACTGGTCCCTTCCAATTCTGAGTGTGCCACCCGGCGGTGCAGGGTCCCGGCACTTGCCCGGGTGCGCCAGGTGCTGACGCCGGCCGTGGGTTGGTTAACCCCTTTTTGTGTGATCACACTTCAGTGCAAAACATAGATTAAACATGAATTAACTGTAATCAATTGTAATATTACTGAAATTAGTTCTGAAAGAAAAAAGCAGATATGAGCTGTGGAAAAATGCAACATGCATTTGATTGACTTTTGTAGGCAGTTCCAATATGGATAAATTGGAACATGCTGAATATAGAAAAAAAAAACAATTTGCATATAAATAACATTCATAAAATAGATTGAAATGAGAATAAAATCATGTAAATGTAGCTGCACGGATTGGAAAACCGGAAGTGTGAGTGATTAGTTCTGTAAAGCACCGAGGAAATCAATGGTGCTATATAAGCGAGTAACATAAATATATAAATGAGTCGAAAAAAGACATAGGAATCCCTTAGACTAAACGGTGCACATTCCAGATAACAGGCATCAGACAAGTTTGCTGAAAGCTCCATCTGGAGGAAAAAGTTGGAACTGTAGATAAGATCAAAGAGCAACGCAATTTCTATCTTATATATGATACAAGAGAGAAAAACTGATCATAGTGTGAGCACAATGGATGCTCCATAAATTACCTTAATCTCTTTCCTTTCTTTCTTCTATAGTGATTCTCCAATTATGAGAAACTCGTTAGTGATGTCAGGACTAAACTTCTCAGCATTCATTCAGTCTGATAGGTTCCAAAGTGCTGTGCATATTTCTTATTATACTATATACAGTTAGGTCCAGAAATATTTGGACAGTGACACAAGTTTTGTTATTTTAGCTGTTTACAAAAACATGTTCAGAAATACAATTCTATATATAATATGGGCTGAAAGTGCACACTCCCAGCTGCAATATGAGAGTTTTCACATCCAAATCGGAGAAAGGGTTTAGGAATCATAGCTCTGTAATGCATAGCCTTCTCTTTTTCAAGGGACCAAAAGTAATTGGACAAGGGACTCTAAGGGCTGCAATTAACTCTGAAGGCGTCTCCCTCGTTAACCTGTAATCAATGAAGTAGTTAAAAGGTCTGGGGTTGATTACAGGTGTGTGGTTTTGCATTTGGAAGCTGTTGCTGTGACCAGACAACAAGCGGTCTAAGGAACTCTCAATTGAGGTGAAGCAGAACATCCTGAGGCTGAAAAATAAGAAAAAATCCATCAGAGAGATAGCAGACATGCTTGGAGTAGCAAAATCAACAGTCGGGTACATTTTGAGAAAAAAGGAATTGACTGGTGAGCTTGGGAACTCAAAAAGGCCTGGGCGTCCATGGATGACAACAGTGGTGGATGATCGCCGCATACTTTCTTTGGTGAAGAAGAACCCATTCACAACATCAACTGAAGTCCAGAACACTCTCAGTGAAGTAGGTGTATCTGTCTCTAAGTCAACAGTAAAGAGAAGACTCCATGAAAGTAAATACAAAGGGTTCACATCTAGATGCAAACCATCCATCAATTCCAAAAATAGACAGGCCAGAGTTAAATTTGCTGAAAAACACCTCATGAAGCCAGCTCAGTTCTGGAAAAGTATTCTATGGACAGATGAGACCAAGATCAACCTGTACCAGAATGATGGGAAGAAAAAAGTTTGGAGAAGAAAGGGAACGGCACATGATCCAAGGCACACCACATCCTCTGTAAAACATGGTGGAGGCAACGTGATGGCATGGGCATGCATGGCTTTCAATGGCACTGAGTCACTTGTGTTTATTGATGACATAACAGCAGACAAGAGTAGCCGGATGAATTCTGAAGTGTACCGGGATATACTTTCAGCCCAGATTCAGCCAAATGCCACAAAGTTGATCGGACGGTGCTTCATAGTACAGATGGACAATGACCCCAAGCATACAGCCAAAGCTACCCAGGAGTTCATGAGTGCAAAAAAGTGGAACATTCTGCAATGGACAAGTCAATCACCAGATCTTAACCCAATTGAGCATGCATTTCACTTTCGCAAATCCAGACTTAAGACGGAAAGACCCACAAACAAGCAAGACCTGAAGGCTGCGGCTGTAAAGGCCTGGCAAAGCATTAAGAAGGAGGAAACCCAGCGTTTGGTGATGTCCATGGGTTCCAGACTTAAGGCAGTGATTGCCTCCAAAGGATTCGCAACAAAATATTGAAAATAAAATTTTTTTTTTGGGTTTGGTTTATTTGTCCAATTACTTTTGACCTCCTAAAATGTGGAGTGTTTGTAAAGAAATGTTACAATTCCTACAATTTCTATCAGATATTTTTATTCAAACCTTCAAATTAAACGTTACAATCTGCACTTGAATTCTGTTGTAGAGGTTTCATTTCAAATCCAATGTGGTGGCATGCAGAGCCCAACTCGCGAAAATTGTGTCACTGTCCAAATATTTCTGGACCTAACTGTATATACTACCCCTTAATGAGGCTGCTATTTCCTTTAACCCCTTGATCTTTTGTTTTTCCTTCCCCTTCTTCCAAGAGCTTACCAATCGGTAGCCACTTAGTAAATGTAAAGAAGTGGAAGTGCTGCCCACACACCCCTGAAGAAAATATGAGGTTGTGTAATGCAATACACTGTTTTAAATGTTGTTATATGTGTTTGGTAAATTGCATGCCCATGATCAGGCACATACAGGGTTAACAGTTGAGATTAGCTCAGGATGGGAGGACCAAAATGGGCACACAGGAAGCAACTTCCTGGTAAGGAGTCAGACAGGGCTGAGCATTCAGATGAGGCAGACCTAAGGTCTAATAAATTGTAGACCTGCATGTAAAAGGGTGTTGTTGTGCAGAGAAGTGGGAGAGCCGAACATCAGATAATAGTCCAAAGGAGGAAGGAAATGTAACAAGATATTTGGTAGACTGGAATGCTCGATAGATCAGAATATTTTATAGACTGGAACCCAGACCAGGGAGGCTGATTAAACAGTCAAAACTAAACCCAGAGGGAGTAGTACAGGCACAAAGCTATATAACCCAGTTAACAACCATGATGCGCACACCCAGCCAGGACTCCATTTTTCATGTAGAGTATTGGCATAGGAGATAAGTAGCTTGCTCATGGCTACTACCCCTGACCACATTACATAAACAATATCGCAGGGCTGGGTTGCAGGAAAGGTGACAACCTACATGTCACACTAGATACGGGGAAGTACCAAGCAAGCCACAAAAGGTAAGAAGGGAAGGAGACCCCTACGTCTAGGGAAGGGGGAGATGATGACCCCTGACCAAACCTACTGCTGGTCCCTGGGGTCCCTCACCACCCTTGATAGGTTCCGCACCTATACGCCAAGCAGCATAACTGACCATAGGTATCCCTAGTGCTGGACCCTACATATGGAACGGATGGGATGAGCTCTTCGTCAACCCCACTAAACGCTAAAGGAAGACATGAGAAGGACACACGGGGAAAATGCATGAACTACTTATCTCAATTAAAATCAATTTACCCACAAACAAAAAACACATACTGGGGACAATAGATACTGTTTGAGTGCAATTGAACAGTCAAAAAATGAACCTCCTAGAATCTCCCAGGAATCCGTGCGCAATGTAGTATATCAATGGGAGAAGAAGTATTTTTGCACATCAAACAAAAGACGCACAAACGACGGGGGCGGGTACGCTCGCTAGAGATATCGTTAGCGATATCGCTGCATGTAAAGCCCCCTTAACTCTGCCACCACCAGACGTTACGTGGTCTCTTGTCGACTAGATGAAGAAGTGATTATCAATAATATTTCAGCCAACCATTGTAACATAATGAGTTTAATGTTATTTTGAAGTCAGGCAAGCACTCTTACATTTTTATCTGATTATTTAGGGCACTTCCACACCTCGGTGGAGCCTCACAATTTTCTCACCTCTCTTTACAATCATCCATGTGCCGTGCTCTCCATCACCAGCCAAGGGGGCTGTGCAATGGTGTCACTAAGCAGTTTGATTCAGAGCCAGTGAACCAATAGATAACTCCATGGCCCCAATTCTTACTAATGCCACAATTTTAAATAAAGTTTATTTAATTCAATGCTCTGCTGCTCAGTAATGCTCTCACACTGCAGGCTGCACAGGCTACTTTACTGATAGAGCCGAGCATGGTGCAGCGGTCTACATAACCCCTCATTCTGTGTGACTAGCACTCCCGCCAGTGCACTTGACCGAAATGAATCCTGGAGGGACAACTTCTGTGGGAGGAAACCGGGGAGTCGGTGGGAGCTCCTTGGCGGCATTGAGTGGGGAAGTGGAACAAACAGGTGATTGTTCTCATCTGTCAGTCCATGTGGAGGGGCCAGGACTCTGGGGAAGAAAGGGCTGGGAAAAAAGGTGGAAGTGGAGCATGAAGCCCAAAAAAGAAGACACACTGAAACAAATGAAAGAAGTCAAGAAGGAAAAATCAGAGGGGTAGTAACCTGAAAGAAGCTGGTGTCATGAGATAGCCGACATAGGCTGTTAGATAGCTGGAGGACAAAAGAAAAGAAAAAACGCCAATTCAGATGAGGTCACAAAGAGCAGACAGGATCAATCACCCCCTTGGTTGTGACCTCACACATGCTAGGCCCACGCTAGACCTGTGTTTGGAGTGAGAGGGGGGAATGTTTAGTTGGCAAAGTCCCCATTTGCAAAAGGGGCCCTTGCGAAACTCTTCATAGAGTCAGGTGTGGTGGGATGGTTCCTTACTGAGCCTCTTGTCTTAAAAGAACATTAACTTCACTGACAATGCCCGTTCTGTATAATCAGTACAGTTTCCAAGGGAGTAAGAACCTTTGGAGACATCATGGTCATGTGACCATAGCTCATTGTGTGGCCAAATACAACTTTTCTTCTTCTAAGAGACTCCAAGAGGTTGGAAACTTCTGCCCTAAAGCTTACCCTTTCACACCAAGGAGGGTTGTTGGATCCTGTTCTAAAATAAAGAATCCTACAACCTAAACGTTCAGACCCAACCTTTTGTAACGTTACCCCAGGACCACAGTCTCAGGATGGCTTTAACAGACAGACTAGAGGCTAGCCGCCAACTCAGCAGGATCCCAAGAACCCTGAAACCCTTTGACCCCTCCTGTACAAGGATCTGGAATTAGTACAGAGCCCTGGAGATTGCTGCCTATGGAAGGCTGCAATCCTGAGAAGAGTAGTTGTTAGGCAGGGTCAAACCAGGAGTTACAGAAAAGGGACAAAATCAGCAGGCAAGTGCTTAGTCAGGAAATCAGGCCAAGGTCAAACCGGAGATAGTAGCGAGGTACAGAAACGGCAAGCAGGAGAGTAGTCAGAGAACAGGCAGAGATTAAAACACAGGGATCAATATACAGAGCAGGGTGTGAACCAGAGACAAGCAGTAATAACTTAATATATCTTGCAGGGAGCAGCAGACCACTGAAGGTATAAGAAGGGTTTGGTGCCTTCCAATAGGCTGGAGCTGGAAGCTGATAACTTCACCTGGAAGGCACACACCACCACAGTCAACCAGTAGTACTGAAAGTCCCAGGCCTACCAAGCTTGGAGAAGGGGCTGAGACTGCGCTCACCAGAACCGCTAGTACTGACTCCGCCCCTATCACCACCACTGCCCACTGTGGGAATGCGGTGGCACCTGATGGCCAAAGCAGAAAATACAGACTCGGGTGGAGACGTGACACTTTTGCTGGAAAGTCAGGTCCTTTAGAGGGGCATTAGGGACCCTTGTAACCACTTTTGCTAATAGGTGATATTTAGAAAAATCAGCAGTCGGAGGCTGCCCTCTCTTTTTAGGGTCGTTCAGACTGGAGGTTGGTGCTATAGTTTTCTACATTTTGCCAATATTTAAAATCATATTAAAAATTCAAGTCATATTTCCAATGGCCAGAAACGTTATGCCAGTAAGTTATGTAATTATACTAGCAAACAATTCAAGTAGAGCTTTAAGATTTACATAAGAGCAGTCATACTGCTACAATCACGCAGCCTCGGCAAGTTTCACACATATTTGTTTTATGATATAGAACTTAATTGAACTTGAACAGAGAAAATCTGGAACTAAATAGTAAATCAACAAATATTAAATGTTCTACTTTGAGAACACAATTTTCACGTGAAGAATGAGTCAGAAATATGGAAAGTGAGTGTGATCCCAGAGAAGAGAACTCAAGTGTTCACTGAAATTATTTATAACAACTTAGATTATAATCTAATAATTATTGGATCTTAATTTATGTGTCATAGACAGGGGTGGAAATTGGCCCAGGAAATAAGCCCACTGGCCCACCAATCAATCAGTCCAACTCTCATTATGAGGCACTTGTGTACCGCCCCGGGGCTCGGTCGGCTGCCGTCAGTGGGTGGCTCGTGCTCCTCCCAGACCCAGGGGGGGTCACATCGCTCTGATGGGATGCTGGTGCTACGTGAGGGGTGGTGTTCGGTGGGGAGGCCCACAACCGAGGCCGCGGTTGTTTTTGGGGGTTAAGTTCGTGATGCCACCCACGGGTTGTGGTGAATGGATGGACACCACCGCTGCTGTTGACTAGGCACCCGGGGACGGTGTTGCGCAGCTTGGTGTTGACCCCTCCGAGGGTAGGGGGTTGATGGCCCCGGGGGCCCAAGGGAGGTGCTGAGGCGGGGGGATGGATGCGTGCTGGCGTGTGGTTGCGGTGCGGCGCGGCCCGAGGGCACTGTTGTACTCACTATTACAGACACACTGGAGTCTCTGGTAAACCAAACAAGATGGTGGATGGTGCCCACAGCCGGCTGCGCTTTTCCCCTTTTTCAGATTGGTGGTTTCCACCTTTCTCCTGCACCTCACTTTTAGTACAATGGTGACTCCTATGCCTGAGCAACGGTAGTCCGCTCCCCAGCTTTGTGTGTGCCAGTAGAGCCCATTTGTTCGCAGATGCTGGCCCGTGGGATCTCGATGCCTGGGCGGTGGCTTTCTATCGCTCTGGTTGAGCTGCTGTCTTCAGTCGGGTCTTGGATGGGAAAGGACCTAAAGTCCAGACCCCAATCAGTGAATTCGACTCGGTCCAGTGTCTTCTGGGCCTTGTACTAGGTCTGAGTACCCCTCCTGGTGCTCCGGTTTCCAATCGGTTCCCCGGTTTGGTACCGGCGGGCCACTACCCGGTCCCTTATGGTTCCACCGGCTGTAATCCCAGCTCCTGCAGGTGGCCACCACCGTCTGCCTCCTGGCCACAGGGTATCCGGGCTCCGACCCAGATCCCTGACAGACGTCTCCTCTTTGCTACCATTCTCCTCCACTCCTGTCACTAATCTGCCTGTTTTTCCTGCCTCAGACGAACTCCTCGGTGGGCGTGGCCAACCGCCTGGCTCCGCCCCCTGGGTGTGGACGTCAGAACCTGAGAGGGGTGACTCAGGGTTTTAAGGTTGGCTGCTGGTACCTTTTTAGGGGAAGGTGTTTGTGTAAGGGCCTACCTGTGACTACCTGGCTAGTCCAGGGCGTCACACTTGCAAGGGACTATTGTATAAAGGCCCATTTACATGCTATGATATCGCTAGCGATCGCACCCACCCCCGTCGTTTGTGCGTCACGGGCAAATCGCTGCCCGTGGCGCACAATATCGCTAGCACCCATCACACATACCTTCCTAGCGATGTCGCTGTGGGCAGTGAACAACCTCTTTGTTAAGGGGGAGGTTCGTGCACCATCACAGCGACATCACACAGCAGCCGACCAATAGAAGCGGAGGGGCGGAGACCAGCCACATTAACGACACGCCCACCTCGTTGCCGGAGGACGCAGGTAAGCTCTTGTTCGCTGTTCCCGGGGTGTCACATGTAGCGATGTGTGCGGCTTCAGGAACGATGAACAACCTACGTCCACAACGACCAGTGAGATTTTGAAAATGAACGACGTGTCAACGATCAACGATTAGGTGAGTATTTTTGATCGTTAACACTCGCTCGGAGCTGTTACACGCAACGACGCCGGATGTGCGTCTCAAATGCCGTGACCCCAACAACATATCGTTAGCGATATCGTTGTATATAAATGGGCCTTTACTGTGTACAATGGCTTACTTTGGGGGGGCAAAATCTGTATTACTCTTTTTTCTTTGAGGGTCTGTAGGGATCTCTTGCAACATTACACTATTATGGGAGACTTTTGGCACCCGAGCTGATCAGCTGTTTGAATAGACTGCGTTGCTCAGCATCAGATATCGTTAATGCTTACATTGGCTGTAGGTAGTTTCTATATTTCTGAGCGGCTTTTGAAGGTATTACATTGTTGTTCCATTCACATAAGTAGTACAATACTCAAAGGGTTATTCCCATCTCCAAGAATCTATCACAATATGTAGTAGGTGTAATAATAATATTAGCTAATACCTCCAATTTCAAATGTAGTATAGTTCTCCTGATATAGCCATGTCTCTTACCTCATGTGCAGGTCTCTCCAGAGACGCTGACTTAATCAGTGCCCCGGACAGGTCGCGTCCTCCCAATCACTTGCCGAGATACCCATGTGTGCTGCTGCCTCCTTTGCCTCCCGGGCTCTGTATATGCCGCAGAGGGTTCCCAGGAGTGCACCTAAGACACGCCGGGCCCTCTTCTTAAAAGGCCGTTATGTCATTACCCAAAAATGCCTCTGTGTATTTAAAAGTGCTGTAATGGGGGAGACAAGAAAGGCGCAATAGGGTTTTACCCGGTTTACAGAGTGAAAGAGGATAAAAACAGTGCACTCACCTGGCCGGGTTGTGCCAGTCACAACCCCTTTGTTAGCATGGATGAGCGCTTGGGTGGTTCTGCAGCGGCCCCGTTATAGAGCAGATTTTGAATATGAAGGACTGGAGAAAACGGGTTTATTGCCGCGCTAAAAACCACGAGCATGTATAAGTCAAATTATTCTCTTTATTTAGATCATTCCTACGCGTTTCCGAGGCTCATCTGCCTCCTTCCTCAGGGAAAAAGAATCACTCTTTTTCCCTGAGGAAGGAGGCAGATGAGCCTCGGAAACGCGTAGGAATGATCTAAATAAAGAGAATAATTTGACTTATACATGCTCGTGGTTTTTAGCGCGGCAATAAACCCGTTTTCTCCAGTCCTTCATATTCAAAATCTGTGTATTTAAGGCACCCTCCCATTAGAGGAGGTGCCTGCACAACACCTTACTTAGTCAGTCTCCAGTCTGCTATCTAGCTAGTTTTTAGGTCATGATCTCTTGCCCTGTTATCCCTATGTCTATTTCCCGTACTTGCCTTCCCATACCTGTCTATCCCTGCCATGCCCACCATTCCTGTCCGTACCCATCTGCCTGTCTGCCCTGGTTATTTCTCCTGTACCTGTCTGCACCTTTGTCCGTACCTGGGTCCATCTCCACTCCTAGGGGTCAGCTGCCACAGTCCCGGTCACTGACCTGTGAGTGGTACCTGGCATCTGCCTTGCGACAGGTGCTTAGTTAAGCCCCTCCCACTAAAGGGTAAGCCCGGGTCCCCTTGTGGTCTAGTGAGTCCACTAATCCTGCTCGCTGCCCCTACATCGGCCATGAGTGTTAAAGCAGGGCATTGCAGCTTAGGTATCCATGGTTATGACCACGAGCAACTAACTGACTGTCACTATATGAGTGGATGTAACCATGGATGTGTGACACCCCTGACCTTATCAGGGTGTCACAGGGTACTGCACTCCTTTCTCTTATGGTGCAGAACTCACCCTCCATGGTTGTGGGATTCCAGCTATTGGTATTGCTTCTATCAGCATTCAAATCCTAGCCACACCTCACACCACACCCTGTCAGGCACACCAGTGGGTGGTCTAGCTGGAAAAAGGCATAGTCAGAAGAAGAGTAGCCCTCAGAGAATGAGGAGCTGAGGGAGTTGTAGCTCCCTGAGAGACTTTGGTTAGGTCGCAGTCAGTGGTCTGGGCCCGTAGGAGTTGGAGACCCGGTCGCAGGGTATTGGAGAAGGGTGCCCAGACTTAGGGTCTGGGTGCCCAGAAGGTCTGGGTGCCCAGAAGGGTGCCCAGACCTGATAATTAACCTGTGGAGGATAGTCTCTTTATGAACTTTCCCCAAGAGCTCAGAAATCGAAGGCTCCAACACAACGAGGGGGATAGGGCTTTCCAGCATATGCGGTCCACTGAAATCCCAAGTGTCAGCCATCCAGAGCACAGCTCCTCTATTTTAATCATAAGGGGCGGGACCCCGAAAGCTTCAGGCCAAGGGGTCACTCAGAAACGGCTAAACAGTGCATAGAGGCAGGTCCAGAACCATCAGCAATACCAACGGGGACGGATTCCCGGACGAGCTTCCCTGAGTGGCAGCAGCACCCAGAGACTTGGTTTACTCCTGTGTCAGAGTCTTCTTACTGGTCGCACCAACATCCACACGGCCTGAGTGAGTACGCTGCTCTCCCCTGAATCTGCCCGCCTGGCCTGCACCACGCTCCCCTACACCTCCACCATCCAGAGTCCTGGGGCCTCCCCTACCCATGGAGGGAAGGTCATCTGGCTGCCCAGCTCCATCTCCCCGGTTGCTCCCATCGGCAGCAGTGGTACTCCCCTTACCGCGAACCACGGGTGCCGTCACAAACACTAACCCGCTGTAAATAGTTCCCCTTTTTATTTTCGAGTGGCCGTAAGCCCCCGGGTCCGGAGACCCTCGAGCCACAGCAACCCCGGATCTGAGCAGTCTGACTACTGCAGGGGCGGTACAGATGCCTAAGCTGCAATGCCCTGGACATGAGGTAAGAGACATGGCTAATCAGGAAAACTGTACTACATTTCTAATTAGAGATATATAATAATATTATTATTATTACACCTACTACATATTGGGATAGGATATTGGAGATGGGAATACCCCTTTAAATATCTAATATATAATTGGCCAATAGATGTACACTTGCTGATGGATATTGATGTGTGTTCTATGGATAAGCCTTCAATTTCAATATGTAAAGTTTGGTTAATGCTTCAAATATATGGCACAATTTGTGATTACGGAGGTGTTGACACTATTGTTGAGAGTTTTTCTGTGTGGCTCTGTATACACGGCACAGCAGGTACTATATTGCAGCATATCCAGCTGTACTGGTCTTCATTATTTCACGTGCTGTCCTGCAAGTCCAGCTCTGCTATTTCATCACCTTCACACCGTGTTGCCCACCATGAATTATGGCTCTATCTTAGGTCTCCTTCACACGTCTGTGTTTCAGGCACGTGTGACGTCTGTTTCCGCAACAGAGACATGGATACACGTAGACCCATTAAATTCAATAGGTTTACGCACGTGCCCTTATTTTCACTTCAGACTGCGTGTCCATATGCCCTACATGGCGAAATATCTGTTTTCTTCCTGCATCACGGGTGACACACAGACTGCACAGTGCACACTGATGTGATCCGTGTGACATCAGTGTGACACATACTGGAGAAAACACCTGTCTCTTTAAAAGAAAAAAAAACGTATACTTACCTGTCTCCAGCACTGCTACTGCTTCCTGGCCCGCTCATTATGCCTCATGCATATTCACTGCACTCACCATGGAACAGGAAATAACAGCAGCGCTGGAGACAGGTAAGTATACAAGCTCATGTGTGCTTTCTGGATGTCCCATAGATAGCACAGGGACAGTACACGAAGAATATAAACACTGACAAACATACTGACCTTCTCCACGGACTGTCACACACGTGCGGTAAATGCACGGACGTGTGAAAGCACTCACCAAGTGAACCCAGAATAGACATTGTAGATGCATTTTTCCTTCTCTGTGCCACTTTATGTATGCTATACATGAACATCAATAATTTGTATCATGTTTTTAATAAATTTGATGTATTATCCAAATCTTACTTTTCTCTGCCTGTCAAGACCATTATGTAAGAGCTAGAAAGCGATCAAACACACTTAATGAATGTAGCGTATGCCATGTCGATCAAGGCAGCTGCTCACCTAAACCTACATTAACGTATATGTCAATAAATCAAAAGGACCCAACTACCAAAAATAGGGTCAATTTACTAATTTTCAAAGCAACCAAGTAATTATCATCACTTCAAATGGTGGAAAATGGGGTGTCAAGCAAACAGAAATAAAATAATATTTTGGCTGAAAAACCACACAAGTTTCTAAAGTACTTCATTCTGCATCGCCAATCTAGAGGAAAGCTGAACAACGTCTATGAAAAAAAAAATCTCTTAGCAGAGATAAGATAATTGATTTGCAGGACCCTGGCAGGGTTGCCAACAAGTTTTTTCTGGACGGCTTATCAAAAACTCACAGACAGACAATATTATTTACAGACACATTGGAAAAAGTCATTATGATTATAAGTGATCCATGTCTACAGCCCATAATTGTAATGTGGAGACAGCTGCTGCATTCAGTGTAAACTGTAAAATGATGATAATTACTATCAAAATAATTTGTATAAATTTCTTCAGCTTCAAATAAATCATGGACAACTTAAAAAAAATTATAGATAAGACAAAAACGTGCCCTTTTTTATGGACTGTCCTGGATTTTTTGGATGGTTAGCAACCTTGGATCCAAGTCCACTGGCCAGGTCAATATATCCTATCTGCCGGAAGAGATCCTCATGAACTGCCCCTACCTGCTGACAGACGCGATCTCCATGAACTGCCCCTACCTGCTGCTGGACGTGATACCCATGAACTGCCTCAACCTGTTGCTAGACGAGATCCCCATAAACTCCCCCTACCTGCTTCTGGATAAGATCCCCATGAACTGCCTCTACCTGCTGCCGGACGAGATCCTCATGAACTGCCCATACCTGCTGCTGGATAAGATCCCCATGAACTGCCTCTACCTGCTGCCGGACGAGATCTCCATGAACTGCCCATACCTGCTGCTGAATGAGATCCCCATGAACTGCCTCTACCTGCTGCCGGACGAGATCTCCATGAACTGCCCATAACTGCTGCTGGACGAGATCCCCATGAACTGCCGCTACCTGCTGCCGGATGAGATCCCCATGAACTTCCTCTATGCTGATAGTGTCGCGGGCGGAGGAGGGGACGCGGCGCTCTCCCACTGCTCGGGTCCGGCTGCCGCTGCTGCTGCAGCCTCTGCTGCTCGGTGGCTCGAGCGATGGGCCGGATCCCGGGGACTCTAGCGGCGGTCCTCGCCTGTGAGTGAAAAGGGAGATTGGTTTTGGGGATATATTGTCCGTGACGCCACCCACAGTTGTGGTGATTGTGTGGACACCACCGCTGCTCTGTATGGGGATCCCGGGAGCGGTGACAGGGAGCAGCTTTGTTGTTATTTCTCCCCTCCATGGGTAGGGGGTTGTTTGTCCCGGGGCCCGGTGATGGGGTAGGGATGGATGGCAGGCCGGGTGCGGGGCCTGGTGAGGTGCAGGGTCGCTGGGGCAGCGCTGTGCTGTACGGCACGGTGGTACTCACTCAGCCTGAGACGTTGACACAGTTCTCGGTAAAACACACGGCTGGAAAGATGGTTCCCACGGATGGCTGCTGTTGCTTTTCCCCGGTAGTTAACGGTGACTGTCTCTTTCCCTGCACCTAGTACTTCTGTTGGTTGCGATGGGTTCCCACCGGTAACCCGCTCCCCGACTTGGATATGGGCCGGAGGAGCCCCTCTTTGCCCGCAGGCGCTGGCCCTGAGAAACTGGTGCCTTGGCGGTGGCGGTGTCTCTCTCATACGGTTGGACTATTGTCTTCAATCGGGACTTAGTTGTTTGGAGACCGGGGGTCCCCTTCACTGACGGATTTGGCAAATTCACGGCGACTCCTAGCCTTGCCGGGATCCAAAAGGCCCCTGCCAATGGTGCTGGCTTCTCCTTGTGTACCGTTCCGGTACCGCCGGGCCACCACCCGTCCACGGTCCTTACGGCACCTCCGATAGGCCACTAATGCAGACGGTCACCGCCGTCTGCCAACCTTGCTGTCTCAGTCCGGGGCACACACCCGGACTAACTTCAGGCTGCTCTTTCACCACTTCACTCCTACCACTTCAACCTCCACAACTAAACTGCCTGGTTTTCCCGCCTCCAGGACTGTGAACTCCTCGGTGGGCGGGACCAACCGCCTGGCCCACCCCCTGGTGTGGACATCAGCCCCTGGAGGAGGGCAACAAGGATTTTTGGGTCTAGCTTAGGTGTACCTAACCGGGGTGTAGGGTGTGGTGATGTCATTACCTGTGACCCCTGGCTTGCCCAGGGCGTCACATTCCCCCTTAGCAAAATGCAGACTGTCCGCGGGCTGCCCGTCCAACACCGGTTTTATTTTTCTGAAAAAGATAAGAAAACAATACAAGTAGAAGAACATCATCCCACAACGGGAGGCACTTTTCTTAAACGTTGCAAACGGTTTTAAACGGTTACGGCTTCCGCTCTCACCCACCCAAGTAACCTGGCCCTGATGCTGCCCCTAAGAAACAGGCAGCACCCCTTGACCCCAGTCCAGCACCAAGTTACCCGAGCGGGATCTGTCCTTTCCACGGGACCCACGTCCATGGGGAGCCCCTGGAACCCCTAGAGGGTAGCCACCGGTTCCTGTGGTGGCTGGGCCCCAGCCTGCTCCACTGCGGGCCCTCCCTCCAATCTGCCTCTCCGGAGGCGCTAACGGTAAAGCCATAACAAAACATTATTTACATTCCACAAGTTTGTGGTTGCCCTGCAAGTTCTCAGGCTTGTCCGTAAGGAGTCCCTTACGCAACTTTAAATGGTCCCCTCGGGGACAACGGTGCCGGCAACGACCGGTCCAATCACGGTTCAATCAGGTGACTTCCTCAGTTGATCACTTATCATTTTCTCATAACTTCCAAACACTGGTGGTCCCAACGGGGACAACTTTTAGGGGGAGGACCGTCGGCTTAACAGTCAATCCTCAATCGCGGGGCTCTTGTGCCACCTTCACATGGTGCACAGCTGTGGACCCCGATGGTAGCTCGCTGCGGGTCATCTTCCTCCATATTCATGCGGGCATGCACATCCGCTCTACACCCCTCTCGGGCATCGATCTCCCTGCGCAGCTGCAGTTGCCGCCGCTCCCAGCCGGGAGCACTTTCTGTTTGCTCCGGTTCAGCGTGTGCGGGGGACGGACCCAGCCAGAGTCCCTCCGTGTCGGCTACGACCGGCACCTTCAGTAATGAAGGACCCTGCTGTGACATGGCCTGCTCTGCCTCCTGGCAGCTGCATCCCCGCCGTGCCTCCGGTGCATCTTTGCTGACGGCCTCAGCCTTCGGCTTCTTCCATGGAAGCGGATCAGGGCGGTCACGAGCTTCTGCTGCAGGTCGGTCCGCCGGGGCGGATTGGCAGGGTACCGCTACCGGTGATGGTGGTAGCGGGCCTAGTGGCGGGGCAGCAGCAGCCAACACGGGTAGCGGGGGAGGTAGCAGGGCGAGCGGGTATGGACCGGGTCCCTCAGCCGCGATGACCGACCCACTGGGGGTACAGGGGCGTGGGTCACTTACCCTCCCTTCCAAGACTCCCTCCACCTCGCGTCTCCGTATGGCAGCCACCACTTCCGCCATGTCGGCCTCCCACTCCTCCAGGAGGGGCTGCATGCGGACCTGCAGACGGCTGCTTAGCTGGACGGTCCGGACTTCCACCCACGCTGCGGGGCCAGGCGCGGGGACCACGGTGTTGTTGGTCGGACTCAGCATCTTTAGCAGCGGCCTCTTCCAGGAACCAGTCAATGGCCGCAGGGTCCTGGCGTCCCTGCTTCTATAGCCGCGGCTACATGCGACCAGTCGCCATTTCGTCCCCCTTAGCCTCTTTCCGGCTCCTCCTCTATCGGGGCGGGATTTTGGCCTTCGCGCCTCCACTACTCGAGGAGACGCTCGAGCGGGAACTTTTCGCGCCAAAGATGGTGGCTTCTTAAATTTTCCGGCCGGACACCTCCGGCGGTAACAAGGCGCTCCTCTACCCAACGGCAGAGCGGTAAGATCCTGTTCGTGACGCCAAGTTGTCGCGGGCGGAGGAGGGGACGCTGCGCTCTCCCACTGCTTGGGTCCGGCTGCCGCTGCTGCTGCGGCCTCTGCTGCTCGGTGGCTCGAGCGATGGGCCGGATCCCGGGGACTCGAGCGGCGCTCCTCGCCCGTGAGTGAAAAGGGAGATTGGTTTTGGGGATTTATTGTCCGTGACGCCACCCACGGTTGTGGTGATTGTGTGGACACCACCGCTGCTCTGTATGGGGATCCCGGGAGCGGTGACAGGGAGCAGCTTTGTTGTTATTTCTCCCCTCCGTGGGTAGGGGGTTGTTTGTCCTGGGGCCCGGTGATGGGGTAGGGATGGATGGCAGGCCGGGTGCGGGGCCTGGTGAGGTGCAGGGTCGCGGGGGCAGCGCTGTGCCGTACGGCACGGTGGTACTCACTCAGCCTGAGACGTTGACACAGTTCTCGGTAAAACACACGGCTGGAAAGATGGTTCCCACGGATGGCTGCTGTTGCTTTTCCCCGGTAGTTAACGGTGACTGTCTCTTTCCCTGCACCTAGTACTTCTGTTGGTTGCGATGGGTTCCCACCGGTAACCCGCTCCCCGACTTGGATATGGGCCGGAGGAGCCCCTCTTTGCCCGCAGGCGCTGGCCCTGAGAAACTGGTGCCTTGGCGGTGGCGGTGTCTCTATCATACGGTTGGACTGTTGCCTTCAATTGGGACTTAGTTGTTTGGAGACCCGGGGGTCCCCTTCACTGACGGATTTGGCAAATTCACGGCGACTCCTAGCCTTGCCGGGATCCGAAAGGCCCCTGCCAATGGTGCTGGCTTCTCCTTGTGTACCGGTCCGGTACCACCGGGCCACCACCCGTCCACGGTCCTTACGGCACCTCCGATAGGCCACTCCAGCAGACGGTCACCGCCGTCTGCCAACCTTGCTGTCTCAGTCCGGGGCACACACCCAGACTAACTTCAGGCTGCTCTTTCACCACTTCACTCCTACCACTTCAACTTCCACAACTAAACTGCCTGGTTTTCCCGCCTCCAGGACTGTGAACTCCTCGGTGGGCGGGACCAACCACCTGGCCCACCCCCTGGTGTGGACATCAGCCCCTGGAGGAGGGCAACAAGGATTTTTAGGTCTAGCTTAGGTGTACCTAACCGGGGTGTAGGGTGTGGTGATGTCATTACCTGTGACCCCTGGCTTGCCCAGGGCGTCACAATAGGTAGGGGTCACTCTTCAGGATTCTCGTCCAGTGGCCATGGAATACTCATCTGACTGCTAGACGATGGTCCTGCAAATTTATTTGCTCATGCCTACTTATCAGCCTCTAGGAATCCTTTATGATATAAGCACTGTTACACTGAAACCCAGACCCATCTCCAAAACAGGGGTCCCCCTATCACAAACTCCTGCTCGCATCCAACAATAGGTGAGTAGAGAGGTGACCACATATGCAATCTGGCTCAAATTGTTGCTGCACCACTCACATGATGCCTCCATCTTTTTTTCAAAGTTAGAAGATACTGTATAATGTGAGTAGCAGCAGCCATGGTGCGGTGGCTCGAGCTGACCATTTGGACATTAGCAGCAATAGACTGACTCAGACTCTGTATAAAAGCATTATCTGAGCTTCTAAAGCTTCTATTCTCTGAGCATGCTTTAATATGGGCAAAGCTTATAAAAAATATATTTGGAAGTAAGGTGTAACATCATCTATTGTGAATGGTTGGTCTTATGTTATCTGTGTATAGTGATATTACCCTTCATTGCAATCCTATCTGTGATGATAATGATACTGCTGAAAAGTCTTCTGCACAGAAGAGGAATGACGAGTGTAATTTTAGGAATGGTGTCGCGAGTGTGTCACAGGTGACAGACAGTCATGTGGTTTATGCCCATAGAAGGTCACTGCGTCTGGCTGTGCAGAATGCTCCCTGACTTTCCATTGTTCCTGCTGTCAGTATTCATTGGTATAGGTAGCTTTCCTGCTGGATTCATCGCTCCCCTTTTGTACTCAGAAGGAATTCGCCTTCCTCCCAGCTGCTGATTATTAGTATGCTATTGGTGCTTAAATACCCCTTCCTTCCTTCATTTGAATGGTGCTGGTGATATTTTTCAGTTCATTCAAGCCTTCGTTTCAAGCAGGTGGCTTGTACTCCTCTGTGGTATCCTTGCTCAAAACTTTGCTGAACTTCTACCAATGTCATCTGTGGATAAGTAGTTCACGCATTTCCCCCCCTGTGTATCCTCCTTGTGTCATCTTTAGTGATTAGTGGGGTTGACGAAGAGCTCATCCCATCCATTCCCTATTTAGGGTCCAGCACTAGGGATAGCTAGGGTCAGGTATCCAGCTCGGCGCATAGGTGCGGGACCTATCTAGGGTGGTGAGGGACTCCAGGGACCAGCAGTAGATTTCGTCAGGGGTCACCATCTTCCCTTTCCCTAGACACAGGCTTTCCCTTCCCTCTCGCCCTTCGTTTGGTACTTCCCCGAACCTAGCGTGACATTTGGTGGCCAGAGTGAAAATCTTATTTATATAGTTAGTGAAATGGAAAATTGAAAAAAAATTATCAAAAACATATAAAACTACATTTCATATAAAAGCTAGACTAAACACTAGTTCTTTTTCTGATGACACACTCCCTTCAAGGATGAAGATACAAAATTGACTTCATGGAAGGAGGATGTAAGAGGAGAACTTTATAGCGCCCAGGAGAATTGACATGTCGCTTCTTTATTTCTGGAGCCTCCTGGATGTTTCTTGGAGAGTTGGCAAGCATCCTTATAAGCCTCCTTTAATATAAAAATAACATTTCTCAAAAAGTAGGTTTCCAATTCCAACCATTAATTATCTGATAAGTGCAATGAGGAGATATTTACAATAATACTTGGAGCCCATTGTGTGAAAATGTTCCTCAATGTGTCGGCAGAGCATTACCGCGTGCAGTAAATGTGTCCCCCGCACAAATCCTCCAGATTTTCCCCCAAATTAACTGCAGATGAAAACATTCTGATATCTGCTTGATGACAATGAACTCGGATATCTTAGCTCCGGCCAGTTTGTACGTCTTGATCAATGATTCATGTCTTGTTAAGTTTATATAAAGCTTATGTAAATATTCATAACCTCGAGGAGAGTTCAATAAACACAATGCTAGGGGCTTTGATATCCGGCCTTACAGCCTCATCCTCAAATAACTTACAGAAATCCCAGTTTCTTGCCTCTTTGATGCTATTGATCTGTGATGATCCCATCACTTCAAGTCAGAAGCAAAAACAAGCTAAGGTAATGTCTGCTTAATGGCGAAACAAGATCTGGTGCAAAATGAAAAACAGATGCACAAAAAATCCCGCAAAAATTATCCTGTCCTAATGGATAAGGGATGGACTCAATGATGTGTTGCCCATGTAACATCACTTCCTATAAGGATGTGACTATGTTATCCACGGCAGTCAAGGATGATTCTAAGTGTGGAGGGGACGGGGCAGGCAGGTGTAGTTGTATGTGTAGGGGTTCCCCTTGCCTCCCGGTCGCTGCTTCACTGCAGGGATGCTTTCTCCACAGTCCATTCTTTCTCTGAGTCAATAAAGCAGACACCGGTATATTTTCTTCAAACAACTGAACTTTACTGATCTTCATTACAGGGATTTTTTCCAGTCACATAACACGGGCACTGCTCCTGGTCACGACGGGGTTCCCTACAGACTTCAATCCACCATTTAATTTACCAGCCGATCGCTTTCCCGGTACCTGAGCTTCATTGGACACTACTAGGCCGCTCATTATCCTGTCTGATGTATGTCACGCTGCACGAACCAATTCAAATAGTCCTTAAGCCTATCTATCCCACCCACAAGGATTAGCTTGCGCTTTGGAAGAGCTCAGTGCGACAGCACTCCTCCATTCATGCTTCTGGCCAAGACCTATCCTTCTCCATTCAGGGCCCACTGACCTTTGGTCTCGCAAGGGATTTTGTTGGGTTTTCTATCCAGGAAAGAACGGACGCCACCCTGACCAACCAGACTAAACCCCTCTTCTGGGGACGGAGTTCCAACAGTCCTCTTAAGAGCAGGACCCTGCATGTCTGGGATCAGAGGGTTGACCCTTAGGATCTCTTGTTGAAGTGTATTTGGGCTTGTTCTCTCTTTGACCTACTGGGGACTCTCCTACCCTCCTTCTACATCCTGTCTGATTTATACCCTATCGTCTTCCTTTCACTTAACTTTTGTGCTGCCTAACCACGTGCCCTGGCAGCCGACACTAAACCACATTGCCACCTGGTGGCCATCTACAAAATACACATTCCAATTTATTACATCAGATAAACCTTTCTGTGTGCTGGCTACTTCTGCAGCCTTGACTCCCCTACATAAGGATAAGAAAAAGAATCTGGCACTCAGATATATATTTTCAATCCATTCTGTTCCTTTATTCACTTCTTGAATGTTTCAGCTCCATCCCAAGTTTTCAACAGCTGTTTCCAAGTGCACCAATGCTGTTGAATCTTAAGAAAGATTCCAAAGCGGGCTTTACACGCTGCGACATCGGTAACGATATATCATCAGGGTCACGTCGTTAGTGACGCACATACGGCGCCGTTACCGACATCGCAGTGTGTAAACCCTAGGAGCGACGATCACCAATCACAAAAATGTCAAAAATCGTTGATCGGTGACATGTCGCTCCTTTCCATAATATCGTTACTGCTGCCGGTACAATGTTGTTTGTCGTTCCTGCAGCACCACACATCGCTGTGTGTGACACCGCAGGAACGAAAAACATCTCCTTACCTGCGTCCACTGGCAAAGCGGAAGGATGGGCGGGATGTTATGTCCCGCTCATCTCCGCCGCTCCGCTTCTATTGGCCGGCCGCTTAGTGACGTCGCGGTGGCGCCGAACGCACCTCCCCCTTGAGGGAGGGATTGTTCGGCAGTCACAGCGACGTCGCCGACCAAGTATGTGCGTGTGAAGCTGCCGTAGCGATAATGTTCGCCAGATATCGCATGTGTGACGGGGCGGGTGCTATCGCGCTCGACATTGCTAGCCGTTGCTAGCGATGTCGCGGCGTGTAAAGCCCACTTAAGGATCTATGGATCATGCTGGCAAGAGGCTACATCTCACTGACGACATTTCACTATGGCTCACAGAGGAATAATGGACTAAATCTATTACATCTCATAGCATAATGAACTCTTGTTCACACTACAAATCCTGTGTCAGTCACTTGTGGTTTTGCGTTTTTTTTGGTGTTTCCTTCTCTACTTATTTGCCTGCTGTCCTGACCTTCACTGTTCAGTGTGCCATCAGGCAAGACATTTGGTAACCAAGAAATGTGGTTTGGAGAGTCCACTTCACCAGATGAGCTCTTCATCTTCCAAAAGGAAGAGAGCTACTTCCACCTACTGATGGTAGCACCAATGCGCTTTTATTCTTCTCTCTGTACTGACGAATGAGAAGAACCCTTAAAAGAGATGTCTGCAGGTGGCTGTATTTTCTTTTTAATTTGGCTAAATTTTCGAAGTCACGTGATAAAACTCAATGTTATTTTTGTGATGTATTTTTTGCTGCTGTTTGCCACGTTATAAAATAATCAAGAAATCAATAGCCTTTTTTTAAGCAAAAAATATAGAAAAATTCTACAAGAGATTTCCGAGAATCTTCCAGGGTTCTTTTGACTTGTATTGTAAAGTACAGACCATCTTAAGATGAAACTGCCAGAAAAATGGCCATGTCACTTCTGTTAACTGCTTGGCATTTTTAAAAACCTAAAGATGTTGGAAAGGCTGAACATATGCACAGCACAGCAAGTCGTTTTTACATATAAATGGATATGTTCAATCTTTTGAGCATTTTCTGATAGGTCTATCATGCTGTTTCCGCCTGAGAAAAATATCATGTTTGCTCATATTCTTAAATATCATAAGTGTGGCACTATAAAGCCAACATTCTTGGTTTACCATTCACTGTAAAAGATCAATTTGTCTTGTCCAATACCTTTAAATATATCGAGCATTATCCACAGCTGGCAGTAATGAAGCACGGCATGAGTCTAGGTTTAGGACTCTGCATGTATATATGTTTTTATCTTCAAAAAGAAATTATGTTTCATCTTACAACACCCCTTAGGATATGTTGATGTTTCTCTGACTTTACATTCGTTCTTGTCCTTATCTTAACTGTAGGGGATTCCATATGATTTACCGTAACGGTTGCTACATAATGTGCTTACTCTTAGATGATTCAGCACTATGAAAAATGTTTTTGCTGAAGGTTATAAATTGGTTAAAGCTGAAATCACTCATTCAGGGCTTTTTAAGAAGTTTTGGTGCTTTTTTTAAGGTATTTTTTAGGAATTTTTGGTGCTTTTTCTTTCAAGGTCAAAAATGTATTCAAAAAGTTTGGGATAGATAAAGAAAAGACTTGAGCTTGTTCCTGATGGATCCATTGCATGTTTTGGCCCCCAATCTTTCAAGTGTTCCCATGATTAAAAGTTATCTTCGATCCAAAGGATACCTTTTGGGGGGGTTTTGACCACTGGGACCCCCACCAATCCTGATTGCAAGGCTCTGAAATATCTTGTTGGAATGGAGCGGTGGTCACACATGCAGGCCATCACGCCATTCATTCTCTTTGGGATTGCTAGGGATAGCATAGAGCGGTACTACTGCGTCTTTCCAAGCTGCACTACTGCGTCCCTCCGAGGTGTACCACTGCGTCCTTCCAAGGTGTACCACTGCATCCTTCCAAGCTGTACTGCTGCATCCTTCCAAGTTGTACCACTGCGTCCTTCCAAGTTGAACCACTGCGTCCTTCCAAGCTGAACCACTGCGTCCTTCCAAGCTGAACCACTGCATCCTTCCAAGGTGTACCTCTGCGTCCTTCCAAGCTGAACCACTGCGTCCTTCCAAGGTGTACCACTGCGCCCTTCCAAGCTGTACCACTGCTTCCTTCCAAACTGTACCACTGCGTCCTTCCAAGCTGTACCATTGCGCCCTTCCAAGCTGTACCACTGTGTTCTTCCAAGCTGTACCACTGCGTCTGTGATGCCCTGGACTAGTCAGGTAGTCACAGATAGCGCCCCGCACAACACCAGTCCCTCACTAGGTATCACCAGCCAAACCATAAACCCTAGTCACCTCCCCCAGAGCGTGATGAACACACCAGGGGGCGGAGCCAGGCTGTTGGCCACGACCACCGAGGAGTTCAGAGGGCCTGAGGCAGGAAACACAAGTCAGTCAAGTCAGTGAGTAAGTAGTGAAGGAGTCTGACAGGTGTCGGGGTTGGAACCCGGGCACCTTTGGCTAGGAGCCAGACGGTGGCCTTAGCCTGCAGGAGCCGAGAAGACGGGTCGGTGGAACAATGGTGGACCGGGACAGGGTAGTGGCCCGCCGGTACCGACCCGGGGAACCGACTGGAAACCGGAGCCCACAGGGGGGTACTCAGACCCTGAAACGAGGTCCAGAATCCACTGGACTGAGTTAATTAACTGATTGCGGTCTGGACTATAGGTCCTTTCCCACCCAAGTCCCGACTGAAGACAACACCCTACCGAGGGGGATAGAAAGCTACCGCACAGGCAGAGAGATCCCACGGGCCAGCGTCTGCGGGCAAACGGGCTCTCCCGACATACACACATCCAGGGAGCGGACTCCCATCGCTGAAGTGCAGGCAGTCTACATATACACAACACGGTGCAGGAGAAAGGCCAAGACCACCAGACCGGATGGGGGACCAGACGCAGCCGGCTGCGGGCACCGATCACCATCAACTTTGTTTACCAGAGATTTGTGTGTGTCAATAACAGTGAGTACAACAGTGCCATCCGGCCGCGCACCGCCCTGCACCACCCAGCTCTCCCCAACGGGTCCCGGGGCCACCACCCCTGCCCACGGAGGGGTTAACACCTTGCTGCATCACCATCTGCCCCGGGTGCCTAGTAACCACAGCGGTGGTGTCCACCTTCACCTTAACCCGTGGGTGGCGTCACGAACTTTAACACGGCTCCGGTCATACACCTACCTACCAAGCCCCTGAGTAGCGCCAGCACCCTTTCAGAGCGAAGTGACCCCGAGTCCGGAGACGCTCGAGCTACCCACCAACGAGCCCGGATCCGAGCGGCTCGGCTGCAGCCGAGCGCGAGGCGGTACACATCCTTCTAAGCTGAACCACTGCATCCTTCTAAGCTGAACAACTGCGTCCTTCCAAGCTGTACCACTGCGTCCTTCCAAGCTGTACAACTGCGTCCTTCCAAGCTGTACCACTGCGTCCTTCCAAGCTGTACCACTGCGTCCTTTCAAGCTGTACCACTGCATCTTTACAAGCTGTACCACTGCGTCCTTCCAAGCTGTATCACTGCGTCTTTCCAAGCTGTACCACTGCGTCCTTCCAAGCTGTACCACTGCGTCCTTCCAAGCTGTACCACTGCGTCCTTCTAAGCTGGACTTCAGAGTCCCATTCTAGGAATCATGAAAGAATGGGTCATTTTATAGAATTCACTGCATTCAAGTGGTCCCATAATAAGATGCCACCATGGTGAATCATCAACTTCTGAAATTTCTTCATCAATTGAGAGTGGTATCATTGAAAAGTGGAACTGTTTTGGAACTGCAGCAATTCTTCATAAAGTTACAGAGCGGGGTCACTAAGCGCTGAGGAGCATAGGGCATAAAAAGGTGCAAACACTTTGCTGACTCCATAACTCCAAAGTCCAAACCTCCATTGGTATAAACATTAGCACAAAATCTGTGCCCTGGAGCTTCATGGCCGACCAGCTTCATGCAGCCTTACATCATCAAGCACAATGCCAAGCATCAGATGGAGTGGTGTAAAGCCGGCACCACCGGACTCTGAAAAAAATAGAAACATGTTCTGTGGAGTTACGAATCACACTTTTCTATTTGGCAGTCTGATAAACTGGGCAGTCTGGGATTGGCAAATGCCAGGAGCATGTTACCTGCCTGACAACATTGTGCCTTTTTTGTTTTTTCAGGGGTCAGCCTAGGTCTCTTCATTCGAGTGAAAGGAAATCTTAATCTTTCAGCACAAGACATTTTGGACAATTGTAGCTTTCAACTTTCTGGGAATAGATTGGAGAGGCCTCTTCTCTGTTCCAACACGTCTGAGCCCCGGTGCACAAAACTAGGTTCATAAAAGCATGGTAGGATGAGATTGTTGTGAAAGAACTTGACTGGCCTTAACATTGGGCCCTTCTAACACCTTTGGGATGAACTAGAATAGAGATTGAATTGAGCCAGGGCCTCTTATAAAATAGCCAGTTGGAATATCCTTGACTCTGTACACAGATAGGATACCACGCCATGTATACAATTGAACGAAGAAATCCAGCACTCTTGTGCAAGAAATATAGGTTTCAACGTAAAAAAGTAAAGTTTCGGTCAACAAGACCTTCCTCAGACAGATTGCAAGCAGGATTCTATATGGTTAAACGCTGTTGAGTGAAGGAATAGATGCCCAGGTGAATAGCACTTGTAAAATATCAGTGTCTATCCTAAAAGATGCTCTTCTGTATAAATGGGAAAAAATTCCAATAGACACACTTAAAGGGGTGGTTCACTAGTTAATATTCCTATGCACATCGATATTATTTTGAGAAACAAGGTTTCTCTCAAATACCTTGTGTTGCCAATAGTGCCTGTGAGTGGTACTATTGTTGTCCGTGGTCTGCTCATCCCGTGACCCTTTGGACTCCATGACCTCTGATGTCCGGTGATGTCACGTCAAGTTCCCGTTGACCTGACGTCACCGCGCCCGGCCCCAGTTTCCTTGAGTCACAGGGCTGTGGGTGGCATTTCACCGCTCATCACAGCCCGGCGTCTCCCTGCTCTCTCCTCCTTCACTGCAGAGCGTCAGAAGAAGAAGTGATGCTGGGCTGTGACGAGTGGTGAAATGCCACCCACAGCCCAGTGACTCAAGGAGACTGAGGCTGGCTGTGGTTATTATGTCAGGTCAACAAGAAGTTGACGTGACATCTCTGGACTTCGAAGGTCATGGAGCCTGGGGCTCATGTGAAGGGGATGAGTAGACCGCAATAGCGCCACTCACAGGTACTATTGCCAGCACAAGGTATTTGAGAAAAACCTTGTTTCTCAACATAATATCGACGTGTATGAAAACTAACTAGTGAACCACCTCTGTAACATTCTTCTTGCTTTCACCAAACCCAGTCTTGTCCATCAGACTGAAGACATGCGAGAGGTCACATCATAGAACATGTTTTCGATGCTCCAGGGTCCAGTGGTAGCAGCTTTATACTACTCTATGTGAACCATTTTTTCACAAATATGAGTTAAGCCAGAATGTATAGCTAGGGGCTGGATTTTATACATCAGAGGCAAACGGCCTGAATGAAAAGCCTGAATTCATTGGTTATGACAAGTGTCCCAATTCTTTTTACCATATAATGCACATACAGGTTCACAGAGACTCAACTGAAACTGAACTGATTTGTTGAGTATTTACACCTTACACAGGCAGTACAGAGTCTTACTAATTCTTTGTCATAAATCAAAGTAATGTAAAATACTTTTTACAATATCCCTGACCAAAGTCCATGATGTTGAACTTTGGGGCCATGCTTGTGAGAACGATGGATCATGTGTTGAATCGGCGGTTGAGTGGCAGGGAAACTTGTATTAATGGTCGCTGTAGGGCTCTTAGTTTTGTGGTGCGCTCTGTTCATTGTAATTTTCTATAAAGTCTTTATGCAGAAGCTTTATGTATCGTGTCCTGTAATTCTTGGCTAAGAGAGTTCAGCTTTGGGCGTCAGCCAGCAGTAGATGGAGTTAATCAACAGGAGACTAAATCCTGTCTTCTCTGCAGGATTTCTACAAGGATGATTGTGTCAGGATCATGCAGGAAATGCTGCAGTCTAGAAAGCAGTGAGGACAGAGAAGTTACCAAAAATGGCCGCCATAACATATTTCAGGCTGCAACCCATCCTAGGCATTCATTGGGATGGGTTGCAACCTGAAAAATCTGCTTGAAACAGCAAACTGTGAATGATGTTCAAGCAAGTTTCTGTCAGGCTGAGGAGCAGCATCGAAACTGAACATAACTGATCTGCTCACTCAGCCCGACAGGATTACAACTGTAGATGGAGCAGGGCTGAAACATATGGGGGAAAAACCTCTCTGTGGCTGACTGAGCGGAATGGGCTTATTTTTTCCTGCTCCATACTCCTTCTGCTTAGTCAGTCTTTGTGCTATGCTGAAAAGGCTGTCTGGCTTTCTGAGCAAAATGGACTTACCACTGAGCACAGAGAAAATCTGCTCAGTCAGTTGAGAAAAGATTTTTTTCCTACTGTTTCAGCCCTGATCCATGTCCAGTTGTAAACCTGTCGGGTTGGGTGAGCTCATCAGTTATGGTCGCTCATGACGTTGTTCTTCAGCCTGACAGGAACTCACTCTAAATCGCTGAGAGACACCTGTCTCAAGCATTGTTTCTTCATATTAATACCTGTCTTAAGGCATGCTTAGGAGGGGTTTCAGCTTGGAATATGAAATATGTGAAGATGGCCATTTTGGACACTTCTTCAAAAAACCTCTTTAATCATTTATTTAGTGCGACATGCGAGAGGTCACATCATAGAACATGTTTCCGATGCTCCAGGGTCCAGTGGTAGCAGCTTTATACTACTCTATGTGAAGCATTTTTTCACAATTATGAGTTAAGCCAGAATGTATAGCTAGGGGCTGGATTTTATACATCAGAGGCAAACGGCCTGAATGAAAAGCCTGAATTCATTGGTTATGACAAGTGCACCAATTCTTTTTACCATATATTGCACATACATGTCCCTTATATAATGACTTATGGATGCCATTTAAACATTTGGATTGGTCAAACCATTGTGATCAAAATTAAGGGGGGGGGAACATGGTGGCTAGTTGGTTATCACTGTAGCCTTGCAGCATTAGGGTCCTGGATTCAAATGTCACCAATGACAACAATATATGTTCTCCCCGTGTTTGTGAGAGGTTTCTCCAGGTACTATGATTTCCTCCTATACTCCATCAAGCATTAAAGGGAACCTGTCACCAGATTTCGAGACTATAAGCTGCGGTCACCACAACTGAGCTCTTATATACAGCATTCCAGAATACTGTATATAAGAGCCCAGGTCGCTGTGTAGAACGTAAATAACACTTTTATTATACTCACCTGTGGGACGGTCCGGTCTGATGGGTGTCGTTGCTCTCCAGTCCGGTGCCTCCTCTCTACGGCGATTTCCGTCCTCCTTCTTCTGAGGCCCGTGTACAGGAAGCATCATACGTCATCCACACTGGCCAGCATTGAGGTCGTGTGCAGGCGCACTTTAATCTGCCCTACTAAGGGTAGATAAAAGTACTGTAAGGTGCAGGCGCCAGGAAAGGTTAAAGACCGCCCGCGCATGCGCACTACAATACTTTGATCTGCCCTGAGCATGGCAGATTAAAGTGCGCCTGTGCAGGACCGCAATGCCACCCTGTGTGGATGACATAGAACAAGTCATCCACATTGGGCTGGGTAGAAGGAGGACGTTAACCGCCGCAGAGAGGAGGTGTTGAACCAGAAAGCAGCGACACCCATTGGACCGGACCGCCCCAGGTAAGAATTATAAAAGTGTTTTTTACGCTCTACACAGCGGCCTTGGCTCTTACTGTATATACAGTATTCCAGAATGCTCTATATAAGGTGTATAAGAGCTCAGTGGTGGTGGCCACAGCTTATAAGGGAAAAATCTGGTGACAGGTTCCGTTTAAGGTTCTGAGCCCCAATGGGACAATGATGATGATAAAGCATTGTGGAAATTAATGGAACTATATATGTAAGTAAAATAACTTTCCCCTTAACATTTTGCATAATTGTTTGCTAAGGAAAATGATTATTAATGTGAAGATAATTTGGCATCATCCAACTACTGTATGTTAACATTAAAGCTAAGGAATTAGTCAGTTTTGCAGTCGGTGTAACATGGCGTGCCAATAGTCTTTTCTGCTCCCTGGACCCGGTAAGGGCAAGAGGTTAATTGGGAACTAGGCCATGTGGGTGATTAAATATGCTTGTTCATTCCATTGCTATAATGTGCAAAGTTTTTTAGTAGTTTCTCTTTATATTATGCCTATTTTGTTGCATTTTAACCTTGCTATACCATGCCTTGAAAAATCATTCATACCCTGTGAACTTTTCCACATTTTTTCACATTTCACCCAGAAACTTATAAATATTTTATTGCGCTCTTATATGAGATACCAAGACAAAGTAATGAGTGAAATGATTTTCTAAATATCTATAAAATATAAATTTCAAAATTGGGATGTGGGGTTGTGGCGCCCAGGGATATGGGGTACTCGGCTCCGGGCAGTGTCTCTCTTGGGAATGTCACAGTGGTGGCTGTTGCCCAGTTCCGTGCCCTGGGCCCTTTTTGTAATGGGGTGTATTTACAGGGGATTAGGTTAGTGTTCATATGTGACACCACTTGCAGTGTTGCGGCTATAGATATCGAGCCGCCGCTGCAGAATGTCACTACTGGGGCTGTTGTTAATTGCAGGCTGGATGGTAGGCCCTCCCCTAACAGAGCCGGGCCCCAGAGGATGGGTGATGTGACGGGCATCGGAGGAAAGTAGTCCACACAGAGGTATAGTGCAACTGGTTTTTACTCACGGCTGGTTGATGGTAACAGGTTACCCAAGGCCGGCTGCTTTCAACTCCAGGTCCCCTTCGTCCAAGTGCCAGTTTAGTACTCTAGTACCTTCTTCCCCTGCATCTGTCTCTGGTAAATGGGTCCCCGTGGCGTAGAGCAACTGGGGGTCCCTGTCCGGTGGTTTGTCCACTTCTGTCCGCCTGACGGTAGCGTGAACTGTTGTGAATATCAGTTATGCTTTTGCTGCTGTGAGGCTCCCTCTTGTGGCCAGGAATGGTTTGGACAGAGACCAGGTGTGCTGGAGCAATGGGCGTTTCCATTGCTAACTCTCTGCCTATTTAAACCCTGGCCTCCTGGCAGGCTGAGCTGGTTATTATTGTTCTGTAGCTTAACAGCCTTTTCATCTTGCTTCTGACCACATCTACCCCAGATAAGTGCTTGGTTCTTTCTTATGTTGTTTTTTTTCTTTTGTTCTTATCTGGGTTGTCAATTATTGTGGCTGTTTTCAGTTTATTTTCATGCAGGAATCTTCCCTCTCTGTTGCTTTGCTAGGAAGATCCCTGCAGCTATGTTTGGAGTTTTGCTCCTATAAGTCCATGTGTTTGTTGCTTCTTGAATTTGTAATTGTTCCTGTTTTCTGTTCATTGGTTTGACAAGAGCGCCTGATATAGGACGGAGTTTAGATCGTGCGATCTGAGGACCATTTTGTACTATCAGGTATTTGGGTTTTTGTAGGGTTTTCCTCTGGCCACCATCAGCCCCTTTCCTATCCTTTCCTATTTAGTTAGTGGGGCCTCACCTTTGCTGATTCTATCATCCATCTGTGTATTGTATTTTCCTATATCACCTTAGTCTTTGAACATTTTTGGTAGCTGTAACTAGGATATGGGACTCATTATGTTATTTGTCCTTTATTTCTACGCTAGCTAGACACACAGATCTACTTTTGTGGGGGGTGGATGTTTGGTAGAGGTCCTCCTTATACCTTTTGATAAATGAATCATGTGATTTTATATTTGTGTACATTCATATGTTTAATAAAAATTGATGTTTTTTGGAAATTTATACTCCTATGTGTATGTGGTTCTTTTTGGGACTCATATATCATTTGTAGTCTGTTGATGGAGTTATTCCATTTATTTATCCATACATAAGGGAAGTATATGAAATTACTACTATGATATTGCAATTTTTCCCTTTGTCTTTGATCTTGTTTATAGTGTTTGCATCTGTGTTTTTCACAGCCTGTGATCTCAGAGACATGGATTTTAGAGCCAGGGATCAGACATGGCTCTGTCAAATAAACGAGGTATTTAAGGAGGACTCTAGTGGGTGTTTTAACATGAATCAAAAAGACCATTCAACCCAGACAAATCACCTTAAATCACTGCTACACAGACGTATCAGAACATGGTGGAACAAGGGATTTCTTGAAAAATACGTCACAAAGGGCCTTATCCCACGTGGCCTACGGATTCAAGTATTCCCATCCTTCTCTGTGGAGGACGAGTGGTTCAGAAAGGGATGGGAAGAAAGTGCCAACCTTTGCTCAAAAAAATTCATGGAATTATTAATTAAGTTGAATGACCAAACAATTCAAGAATTGGAGAATGAGATTGAATCAGTTCAAGATATTCTTAAGAAAGAACTGAGCTCTGCAAAATGGGTTAAATTAAATGCAGATATTGAAGTAGATCTGACAAAATGGGAAGGGGAACTGAAATCAGTTAAAACAAAAAAGTTCCAAAGAGATGTAACTGATCAACAGAATAATCAGATCTATAGGTGGAGGAGTAAGAAATTCCCCCTCTACCATAAGAATAGGTCAAGGTCTCAGTCCTTTTCCTCAGTTACCTCAGGCGAGGGATCCGATACTGAGGGCTTGAGAACTGGACAAAATCTCTTCAACTCATACAGAGGAGGACCCAAGGATACCTCCAAAATCAACAAAGGTAAAGGCCCGGCAAAGAGGAAAAATATATCTCCTGGGGCTGTACAAGAAACGAAAAGAAAACAAGGACAACCAGAGGTAATCAACCTGTCATCTCATGTCCTCTCTGAGGCCCAGAAAAAAGTGTTACAGCTAGGTCTCACATTTGTGCCCAATAAATCCTTTGACTACTTCACGGCAGTCAAAGATCTCTTTCTTTTTTCTCGCAAGTTAATATTAAGTAAGTTACACTGTAAGAGGGAGGAGCCTGGTATGCGTTTGACTGAGGTGGAACGGGAGGCCATCCACACTTTGGAGGAATTATTGAGCGAACAGACTACAGACCCTGTACAACGATTTCCGATGACTTTGCTGCCCAGATCAGTGACCTTCCCCCCCTTGTCGGTATGTTCACAAATTGAAATTTTTACCAAATTAGTCATGGAGGACTTTGGTAGAATCTCTAGATTTACTCATGGGGATAATCTCTCTAATTGTCAACGGAAAGCAATGGGAGAACTAAGAGAAATTAGGGATATTGTGATCAAAAATGCCGACAAGGGGGGGGCAACGTTGTTATCTGGCCAGTAAATTTATATGAACGCGAGGCATTTCGTCAATTGAACAACAAAACAACTTATTTGCGTTTGAGTCATAACCCTATTCCTGAATTCAACTTGGAACTACAGGAGATCCTAGACAGGGCCTGTATACGGGGAATTATTCCCAAGAAAGTGATGGATGGCCTCCTAGTTAAGCACCCCAGGACTCCAACCTTTTACTTGCTGCCGAAAGTTCACAAGGATGCCACCAATCCTCCTGGACATCCAATCGTCTCGGGGATTGGTGGCATCTGTGACTCCATTTGTAAATTTGTGGATTTTTACCTTAAACCCCTTGTACAGGATCTGCCCTCATACACACGTGACACTACTGATGCGCTTGCCAAGATGGAGGGACTCCAGATTGAGCCAGATATGTGGTTGGTGGCGGCGGATGTGGAGTCTCTTTATACGTGTATAGCGCATCAGGATTGCCTGGAGGCGGCGCGTCTCTTTTTGGATGGCAGCCGTCTGGACGGACCTACTCGTGGACTCATTTTGGAACTATTGGATTTTATTTTGACTCATAATGCATTTTTATTTAAGGATAGGTATTATCTACAGAGACGTGGCACCGCCATGGGGGCGGCATGTGCGCCATCATATGCAAATTTATTTCTGGGCATGTGGGAGAGGGGATTGCTCCATGAGGACGATCTCTTCTCCCAACATGTGATATGTTGGCATAGATATATAGATGACGTGCTGTTCCTGTGGCAGGGTGCTGCGTCTCTGTTAGATGAATTTATGATTTATTTAAACAGGAATAATTTAAACATCAAATTAACTTAAGTTGCTAGTCAAAAACAATTGGATTTTTTAGATATTCATTTTGAAGTGGGGGCTGATGGCGCATTGCACACTGATATTCATCGGAAGGAAACTTCCGTGAATTCTCTGTTGCATGCGTCATCGGCTCACACTAAGTCCACGATTAGGGCCGTCCCGACGGGGCAGTTTCTGAGGGCGAGGCGTGTCTGCTCGACAGACCAAAGTTTTGAGAGTGAGTCACAAGACCTGAGGGTACGTTTCCAGCAAAGGGGATACAGTAACCGCAATATAAAGAGGGGTTACCTGCGAGCCAGACACACTCTGAGAGAGCAGCTTTTGTACAGTTCAACCAATACAAATAAAGATAAAAACAAAGGGAATGAGATTAGATACATCTCAACATTCAATTGCCAGTGGGATAAAATGAGAGATTGCCTGAAAAGACACTGGGCGATTCTTAAGACAGATAAGATCCTGTCCCAGAATGTCTCTGAGAATCCCTTGATGACACCTCGGCGAGGGAAAAATCTCAGGGACATTCTAGTTGACAGCCATTATGTGGCACCTGTGTCTAATCCATTCCTTGTAAATGAACCAACTAAGAGAAAGGGTTGCTACGTATGCGGGGAGTGTCTGGCTTGTAGAGAACACAATCTTATTCCAGGATCCGATTTTCGATCGGACGACGGCAGCAAGTATTTTAAAATCCAGAAGTATATTACGTGCAAGAGCTCTTTTGTCATATATTTAGCAACATGTCCTTGTCCGAAGCTGTATGTTGGTTTAACATCCAGACAGCTTCGGACTAGGACAAGGGAACATGTTCGAGACATCCGTAATTCGAAACAGGTGGTTGATGATACTGCCCTTAGGACAATCCCGAGGCATTTTAAGACCTTCCATGGTTGTGATGCCTCGGGGTTGAAACTTATGGGTATTGACATTTTGCACTGTGGCATCAGAGGGGGTGATTGGAAGAAGCAATTGGCACAGGTTGAGTGCCGGTGGATTGTCACTTTGGGCACAATGATGCCAAATGGGCTAATTGAAAAACTTAGCTTTGCCCCATTTCTATAGAAAATCAGTGATATACTTCCTTATGGTGTTTTTTATGGTGTTTTTTGATTCTTTTTTAATTGTGTTTGTTTGTTCTCCTTGTTTTAATAGTGATTTATTCATCTTATGAATCTGTACCCATGTGTTTCTTCGTGATCGGTGGTTTTCTGCGGCTCGTCGTCAACCTTGGCCTCAAGCATACCATCTGACCATTGATAAAAAGTCTACCATCTGGAAAATTGTTTCAGGATTTGGAAGAGTCTGGAGACTGGCTCTCATGGAATTACTGCTATAGCTGTTTATTGACGGTTAATAAGAGAATAATTGCCCGGGGGGGGTTTTATATATATATATATATATATATATATATATATATATATATATATATATATATATATATATATACAGGGAATGCAGAGTTGTTCTTTAATCTTCTTGTATTTCTAAACCCTGGTGAAAGACTAAAATAAAATTTATGGTCATTAATTGAGATTTTTTGAAACCTCCTGGCAATTATGATAGTGAAATATTGTACATATTATGCTGGGCTGTTTTTCTATGATAGTTATATCTGGGACTATTGAAGGATTGAACTGTATTGTAGGGACTTAATTATGACCTAGTGATATTATTTCTATCTGGTTGATGCGGTTCCGTCACAGTGGGAATGTGGTATGACTTTAGTATATTGCGCATTCTTTATGCTATGTTTATGTTTCAAAATTTGCTGATCAGTACATATTGGGCGATCTGGGACATAGGTACGATGTGATCTTGGTTGCATTAGCCCCTGGTTACCTCCTGGTGATGTGTGCGTCTCTGGGCGCGCGCTCTCTGACAGTCCTCTGGAGATAAGACACTTCACGGCCTCCGTTGATCCAATGCGCATGCTCAGTGACGTCAGTGGGAGAATTCTCCCTGAGTCTGCGCGTTGGAGTTGGAATGCTGTGGCTTATTTCACATGAACACTTGAGGCTGTTCACTGCGCGTGCGCCACGCTGGCACGCACATATCACCTGGTGTTTAATTAAACGACACATGGGTATTTAGTACGGACATCTGGGGAATGAGCGCACTTCCGCCCCTGCCTCCATCCTGCTGAAGAAGCGATAAGCGACACGCGTCCGGGACTGGGAGCTGCATTCCTTCCCCCCACTGCTGTGTGTTTGAAGCTCCTACTATTGTCCAATTTATGGGTAAGCCTTGAATTTAGCCTTATACCAACTGTATGATCTTTTTAGATGGTATTTTCCCTGGATTAGCTGGGAGCTGCATTATGTCTGGTGACAGCGAACATTTTTGGTAGCTGTAACTAGGATATGGGACTCATTATGTTATTTGTCCTTTATTTCTACGCTAGCTAGACACACAGATCTACTTTTGTGGGGGGTGGATGTTTGGTAGAGGTCCTCCTTATACCTTTTGATAAATGAATCATGTGATTTTATATTTGTGTACATTCATATGTTTAATAAAAATTGATGTTTTTTGGAAATTTATACTCCTATGTGTATGTGGTTCTGTTTGGGACTCATATATCATTTGAAGTCCATGTGTTTGTTGCTTCTTGAATTGGTAATTGTTCCTGTTTTCTGTTCATTGGTTTGACAAGAGCGCCTGATATAGGACGGAGTGCAGATCGTGCGATCTGAGGACCATTTTGTACTATCAGGTATTTGGGTTTTTGTAGGGTTTTCCTCTGGCCACCATCAGCCCCTTTCCTATCCTTTCCTATTTAGTTAGTGGGGCCTCACCTTTGCTGATTCTATCATCCATCTGTGTATTGTATTTTCCTATATCACCGTAGTCTTTGAATGTGGGGGGCTTGCTATACCGTTTGCAGTCTATTTCTGAGGCAGAGAGTTATTCATCCTTCCTTCCTTTAAGATAGCTAGTTCTCCGGCTGGGTTCACGGTGCATAGGATGTTAGTTCACCCCTCAGCTACTTCTGGTGTTGATGGTTAGTAAGGGGATGGCGGCCAGATTAGTTGCCAATGCGCTTGTCACCTTTTGCCAACGATCTATTGTGATCTTCCATGGTTCTGGATCATAACAGTGAACCATGTGGGGGTTGGAGTCTCTGGTTCTGTCCCCGGTTCTCCCTTTGCTACTAAGTCTTTGGATTTTTAGGGTCAGCGAGGTCCTTGATGGTCCCCTCGCTGTGCAGGTGTTAACAGGTCGGCTTAAAGCTCTTTCCTGCCCTAGGGTCCGGTACCCCGTTGGTGTGTAGTTCCGGGAGTACTCCACCGGCAACTACTCTCCTGGGTACCAGGTTACCGTTAACCTGAGTCAGGACGTCACTTTGCTTCCACCTTCCTCTCCTGCTACTGTCAACTCTCAACTGACTACTCTCCACAGTCTGCCCCTCCCACCTGGTCAACTAGTGGACTGGTCTGGCTCCACCTCTAGGTGGCCATCCATTGGTCCATCCCTAGCTAATTATCATTGTATGGGGAAAAACTGGGATTACCTGAGTTTTTGGTGTTACCGTCACTGGTGTCCCGGGGCCCTAGGGGGTAGGCCCTGCATCCTTGTGGGGATGCAGAACCTTGTAGCACCCTGATGGCTTCAGGGTCGCTACACAGTTGTATTCAGCTTCCTGAGCCAACACTTTGTAGGATCACCTTTCGCTTCAATTACTGCTGCAAGTCTTTTAGGCTATGTCTCTGCTAGCATTCCACATCTAATGGCTGAAATATTTGGCCATTATTCTTTGCAAAATAGCTGTAGCTCAGTGAGACGTCTGTGAACAGTAATTTTCAAGTCTTGCCACAGATTCTCAATGAGATTTCGATTTGAACTGTGACTGGGCCATTGCAAGATGGCAGGAGGAGAGTAAAGAGAAAGAGGTAACTGGGGACCACAAGTAGCAGCCATGGAGATGACAATATGAAAACATGACTACAGCAGGAGGGCAGGAGGAGAGTAAAGAGAAGGAGATAAAAAACTAACTGGGGACCAACAGTAGCAGCCATGGCTATGGCAATAAGACAACATGACCAGAGCAGGAGGGTAGGAGGAGAGTAAAGAGGAGGGGATAGCTGATGGGCTTGAGACCCCCAGTAGCAACAATGGCTATGGTAATAAGACAGCATTACCAGAGCTGGAGGGCAGGAGGAGACTAAATAGGAGGGGGTAGCCGATGGGCTTGAGACCACTAGTAGCAGCCATGGCTGTGCCAGTAAGACAATGTGCACTCTGTAGTGCTAAGATATGTGTAACAATGAATATGGGAATATAGACATGCACACAAAAATGGCTAGCTTTATGTGAGCCCAACAGCCAACGGCAAGGCGAACTCTTTTTTTTAGGGTCCCTGCCTACTCTAATGCCTGTCTTTGGGTTAAAAAAAAACAACCTCCAATTTATGGGTGGACAGGACCCTGCAAATGAAGATTTAAAATCGCCTGAGGCTGAAGAGCAGGAGTGCTCAATCAGAAGATATGACCCTGTAATCTAAGAAAAAGACTGATGGCACATCCTAATTTTCTAATGTGAACAAGTGCAAACTGAACATGAAACATAGTAACAAAAAGGAGAAATTTGCCTGCTTTAGTGCTAAGATATATGGAACAATAAATATGGGAATATAGAGATGCAAAACTGCTATGAAAAAACATGTAAAAATTGAGATATTTAGCACACAAAAAGGGCCAGTTTTATGTGAGCCCAACAGCCAGCGGCAAGGCAACCTCAGTTTTATGTGAGTCCAACAGCCAACGACAAGGCGACCTCTTTTTGTTGGGTCTACTCTAATGCCTCTCCTTGCCTCTCCTTTTGGCTGTTGGGCTCACATACAAATGTCCATTTTTGTGTGCTAAGTAGCTCAATTTTTACGTTTTTCATAGCAGTAATACAGTCACTGATAGTAAGACAACATAACACATACATTTAGACCAGATGTATTGGGTTCAATTCTAACCAAACCAACATTTTTACAGATTGCATTTTTAGGTTATTTTGGGAGCTTGTCAAGTTTCCATCTTTATAATATGGCCAAATGGGAATTGCCTGTATTGGGCATAAGTCACCTTGAGTATTGCAGATTCCAGAACCTCATGCAAGTTATTTACAGTCAGCTTGATACCAAGGAGACGTACAAGTAAATGCATTGCTCCTTGATGTGAGGGATTAAACATAGTCAGTAAAGCAGTGTCATAACAACAGTGCTAGCTGGACCGCTGCCACCATAGGACCCCTGTGGTCTTGAAGAATTGGATGCAAGGGGTTCATCTATAGAAATAGTTGGAGTTCTGCTTTAAGTAGTTCTCATAGAAATCAATTAAAGCTGTAGATTGATTCAGGGCCAAGCTCAGTAAATTAAAGGAGTGAATAACTCATGGTGGGGCATTTATCTCACAGCCTTAGACTAGCGGTTTACTAATGTCAGCTGTACTATTATTGCTTTTATGTTGTTTGCTTTTCGAAGGTCGTCCAGTGCCCTGGAATTCTGGTCAAGTTCAATGGTAAGACTTGTGCAATTAATTGCGAGCACAGCCGAGCTGTGATCCTAGAAGAATGCTTACAAGTACCGACATAGCCTGTCTGAAATATTAAACATGTCCCTATTGAGATCCCACCTAACTAGCTGGGAAATGGGCTTAGTATAGACAGAGGCACATTGTTGTTGCATATTCATGGCTCTCGGATTACTATTAAAATGTTAAAGAACCAAAATACTTGAGTCCTACTAGATTTTGGCCAATGTACAAAAATGTCGTAGTGAATCGCGGTAGAATTAAACTCGTATTCTGGCTTATTTCAATGGGGATCATACTTTTGTAAGGCTCAAATTAAGGATTTTGTTTACATGCCTTCTAATTAATTATCCTTATTCAGGCATGTGGGACGTTTCCTGCCTATTTGGTAAAGAGATTAGATATTGGCTTGGTCGGAGCGGGAGATTTTTACCGAAGTAGCATCGGGTGGATTTAGACTTTATCCTAAAATAAAATGTAAAAAATCCTCAAAAATATTAATGCTGTCCATATTACATCCTCGTTGCACTATTTTTAAAGGTGAACGTAGTGATGCTGCCTTAGGCCCCCTTCACACACACGTTAAAAAAACAAACCGTTTTTTCACGGACGTATTAAAGGGGTGGTTTGTTTCCCGTGTGCCGTGTTTGTGACCCATGCGTGTTCTCCGTGTGTTATACGTAATAACACACGGAGAACGGATAGTCCCGCCATACCTGATTCTTCCGGAGCTGTCTGTGGTGCTGAATGACAGTGTCCGGCCCAGGCCACGCCCCGCTGACGCTGCTTTCAGCCCCCAGTGAAGAAGATGCGTCGTTCAAATTCACTGGTGGTCGGATGCAGGTGACAGCCGCAGCAGAGACTGCAGGGCTGGTGGAGATGAGTATGTGTTTTTTTTTATTTTTACAATGACACGTGTGTTTCTCCGGCGACCGTATCCACACTACATCCATTTGGTACGTGTGCGGGCCGTGTGACACCCGTGCTTCCGGAGAAAAATGGACATGCCTCTGTATGGAGCACACGGGCTGACGTCTGCTCCACACGGAGGCACGGGCCAATGGCTGAACACGTGCGTGCACATAAACCCATTGATTTTAATGGGTATACGTGTGCCCGTGTCTCCGGTACATGCGGGAACGGACCTAGCACGTACCGGAGGCACGTGCATGTGAAGGGGGCCTTAGACCTGTTTCACACGTCAGTGATTCTGGTACGTATGTGATAGCTTTTATACGTACCAGAATCAGGGACATACGCAGACCCAATAAAATCAATGGGTCTGTGCACACATCAGTGATTTTTCACTGACCATGTCTCTGTGCGGCGTACATCGTATCAGTTATTGCCGCACAGAGATATGTTTGTTTTTTTCTGACATCACTGTTGTCCCATGGACCACACTATGGTGTGATCCGTGAAACATGTACCAGAAAAAACATATTTTGGGAAAAAAAAAACTTTTTATACTCAACCTTCTCCAGCAATGCTGTGTTCGGCCGCTGCTGCCTGCTGCTTCCAAGCTGGCTAATTACTCTTATGAATATGCACTACACCGTGACCCGGAGGTAGCAGCAGTAGTGACACAGCAGAGGCCGGACACAGCAGATCTGTAGATTCAGCACCACGGACAGCAGGAGTGGGGACAGGTGAGTTTGGAATTCCTGATCTCCATGTGCTATCATGGATCATGGATAGCACATGGAGAACACACATGTGTCGTGAATCACGACACATGGAGGAACATATACGTTTTTATCACGTCAGTGAAAAGCATCTGTTTTTCACTAATGTGTGAAACAAGCCTTAAAAGGTTGGTTTGTCTCTAAATTTCAGCATAAAAAATGCAAGATGGATCCACTATCTGCCAGAGAGCAATTACAAGAGCATCTTTTGCCATGGAGGACCTTTCCTGTCCTACACCTCACATTCAACCCAATGAATTTCTCCTGTGTTTGACCTGCTGAGAACCTGACCACATTTTGCCAGCCACAGGTTTACCCATAGGTATATAAGAAGATTAAAGAGGGCACAACCCAATAAACCAGGATCAATGTAAAGCAAGTTCAAAATAGCCGCCAGTTTGTAGGACTGTTTCCGAAAATTCAAGACAGTCCCTGGAAATTTGGTATGCTGATGCCAAGGTGGTACAAAGAAACCATTGGTGAATGATTGTTAGAGATTTTGCATTGGCCCCAAGAAATTTAAAGGCGATGTCCTGCCACTGCTCCAACATTTCCCAAATTCCCCATCAATCTTTGTATCTTCTGCTGAGTACATTTGGACACGTTCCCACTGTGGACAATCACTGGCTGCAACAGTGAATTTTTGGTCCAAGAGGCTACCTATCACTAGCACAGGTCTGTCAGATACCAAGAAAGAAGTACTGAGATTAGCTGGAGTTATGGAATTATAGGAATGGGAGTAGTGGGAGATCCACTGTCACAGGTGTGTCACGGGTGAGAGACAGTCATGTGGTTTATGGCAATAGAAGGTCACAGCTTTTAGCTGTGCAAAATTCTCCCTGACTTTTTGTTGTTCGCGCTATTAGGTTATTTTATTGTAATTGATCAAAAAATAGAAAAGTGTACATAAACAGAGAAATTCCGCTGAGAGACAGATTAGATGCTGCTAAATTGAGTTCAATTTAGCAGCATCTAATCTGTCTCTCAATGGAATTTCTCTGTTTATGTACACTTTTCTATTTTTTGATCAATTACAATAAAATAATCAAATTTTGCATGAATCTCCTGTATCCATTGTCTTATTAGTATAATGCAATTGTTGTCAGATTTAGTGTTTGGGTGTCATACCTTTAAGCTGTTTTTTGACTAGAATGGTGATGTTGCCGCTATTAGTATTAAGTGTACTAGGTAGCTTTCTTGCTGGATTTTCATCTATTAGGCTAGGGCCCCACTTTGCGTTTTTACCTGCTTTTTAGGTGCTTTTTGGGTCCGTTTTGAGAAGCACCTTTTTCGTGCCAAAAGGCATGCATTTTGATTTCCCTGCAAAGTCTAAGGAAAATGTGGATTTCCTGTCCGCACTTTGCGTTTTAAAACGCTGCGTTTAATTTGCATATTTTGTGGCAAAAAACATGCGTTCAAAGAAGCAACATGTCAATTGTTTTTGCCATTTTGGGTGCGTTTTGCTAACATTGAAGTCAATGAGAAATGGCAAAAAACAAGATTCCTTCAAATTCCTGCGTTTTACCTGCTTTTCCAGTGCAGAAAACATGCGTTTTGGAGTTCAAAAACGCATGCTTTTTGGACTTTATAATAATGATTTCATATGTCCCTTTACACACACACATAGTCCGACAATTAAAAATAAGAAATTTAATAAATTATTGCTATTTTTCCATTAAATATCATATTACCGCTAAAATTTCATTAAATCAATATATTTTCATTATTTTTCACAAAAATATAGATTTGTTTCTTTTTTTCAAATTTTTTCATTGACTTTGACTATTTAAACTTTATTTAGCAGTGTCTTGATGTTCAAAACGCATCTATCAAAACGCAGGTGGAAAAGTAGGTAAAAAGCGCTGAAAACGCATCTAAAACACGGTAAATACGCATGCGTTTTCAGCGCTAAATTTCTGAAAAAGGCAATTTTGGTCAAATCAATTAAGCCCAAAACGTGCGTTTAGAACTGCAAGTAGGACAACGCAAAGTGGGGTCCTAGCCTTACCCTTTAGGACACAGGAAAGCTAAACTTCTGTGCAGCTGCTCATCATTAGTATTCCCCTGTGCTTAAATACTCCCATCTTCCCTTGACTGGTGCTGGTGATATTTTTCCGTTCATTCTAGCTGTGGTTGCAAGCAGGTGGCTTGTACTCCTCTGTGGTATCATTGCTGAAGCTTTGCTGAACTCCTGCCTGAATCAAGTAGTTCATGTTTTTTTCCTCGTGTGTCCCTTTTGTGTCTTCATTTAGCATTTAGTGGGGTTGACAAAAAGCTCATCCCACTGGTCCCTATTTAGGGTCCAGCACTAGGGATACCTAGGGTCAGGTATATGGCTCAGCGCATAGATGAGTAAAACTATATAGAGTGGTGAGGGACCCCAGAGACCAGTTGGAGGTGTGTTCAGGGGTCACCATTTCCCCTTCCCAGATGGATTGGTGCTGGTGATATTATTCAGTACATACAAGTTCTGGTTGCAAGCAGGTGGCTAGTACTCAGCTGTGGTGTTGTTGCTGAGACCTTGCTGTGGATAAGTAGTTCATGCATTTTCCCCCCTTTTGTCCTCCTTGTGTCTTCCTTTAGCATTTAATGGGGTTGGTGAAGAGCTCGTCCCACACGTTCCCTATTTAGGGTCCAGCACTAGTGATACCTAGTGTCAGGTATCTAGCTCGGCACATAGGGTGGTGAGGGGCCCCAGGGACCAGCTGTAGGTTTGGTCAGGGGTCACCATCTCCCCCTTCTCTAGATGCAGGGGTCCCCTTGAATTGCCTTTCGCTGCTCGATTGGTAATTCCCGTACCCAGTGGGATATCTACAGAATGAATATTATTTATTAAATTATTTTACAGCATTTGTAAGACTTTTTTTTATTTACACATTTAAGTAGTCTGACAACCCCTTAAATTTTCTGAGCTTAATGCATAATCTGTAACTTGGCCAATAAACCATTAGTGTCTTTGCACCATCTTAAAGTGCTGGAGGAGAAAAAAGTGCAATAGGGTCTATACCCAAAAACAGAGTGAAAATAAATAAGGCAATATGCTCACACAACTAGATATAAAGCCTGTAACCAGCTGCTGCAGAGTCCACTTGCTAGGAAACCCCAAAAGCCGCTCAGGATCAATGTAAAATGTGGATCTACCACTGCGCTCCTGGAGATACGACACACGTCCAGGAGAAGTATAATGCAAGGGGGTTTAATTCAATGTGTTTCGAAGAGTATCCCATTTCTTCATCAGGAAATCCACCAGAATGACCACAACTCCTAATTAGGTAATTCTGGTGGACTCCTGATGAAGAAGCGGGGTACACTTCGAAACGCGTTGAAGTAAACCACCTTGCATTATACTTCTCCTGGACGTGTGTCGTATCTCCAGCAGCGCAGTGGTAGATCCACATTTTACAGTGTTCCTGAGTGTTTATTGCACCATCTTGGCATCAAAACCTGGATGACTGCTTCTTATGGGCCACGTAGAGGTCAGAAAACCTCCTGAGACTTAATTTGCATATATTACTGTAAACAGCATGGCCTACATGAGTGAACATTTTTGTTGGAGAATTTTATTAAAATTGTTAACAAATTGAAATGGCTTTTATATGGGGATGATTTTTAATGATTGTTTCATTGCTTCATTTACAGTTTACTTCTGCCTCCTTCTTTGGCAATTTTTTTGCAATTTAAAGCCACTGTCTAACCGACTCACAGTATAGTATATAAACATATTGTAGAGATAAATGGATGTGAAGATTACCTAACTAACAACCCCATGATAGTGAATTGTCTGCATAGTCACATGCTGCAACTTGTGACCCAGAAAGAGATCATTGGACACGCTAAAACAGAGCGTCTACTGTCTGCGCTCCACAGAGGAGCCATTGAGCCAACTCACATGGACCACAAAGCGCTCGTTTCCATGAATAGTTTATAGTGGAGGCAATCGCCCTTTTTTAATATTTTTTTACTTCTTTTTTTTTTATTTTTCAGACTTGCACATGATAAGACACCAATGGAAGCTGCAATCACAAAAAATCATTTGACTAACCTTGTGTTGAAGAAATGATTTTATGTCGTTATTAGGTTTTTAGATAAATGAGCCAAAACAAACAGGATGGAAAAATAAATTGTAAATGGCAACAAAGGGGAACGGTACAGAAAACTCAAATAATGTCATAAAATTAAAGGAACCCTGTATGCATCCTAGAAAAACTATTACCCCCTAAGGATGCACACACGTTTAATTTTTCACTTTTTTATTTTTCTGTCCCCGCACCTGAGCGCTTGTTTGTTTTTTATTTTGCAGGATGAGTTGTAGTTAGGAATCACACTATTCATTTTACCATGTAATGTACGGAAAACAGGAAAAAAAATCCAAGTGATGCGAATTGGTGAAACTATTCCATAACATAATTATACATTATGGAGTAGGGAATGATTTTCGAAAAATTGTTTTGATGGTTTTCTATGATAAAGGCATGGTAAGAAAGTGTTTCAGGTGGCAAATGCAGAACTGGTGGTTGATTACAGGAGTATAGTCTTCCATTGCAGCTTGTAAAAAACATAATGAATTTCTAGCGTTTTTCCATTTTAATTTTCCAATAATTATTGGAGGTGTTTTCTCAATTGATTACATTTGTAACCCAGTGCTAATTGTAGCTTTTCTTTTGCAATTTAAGCCTGCACAAAAATAAAAAATACAATTCCATCATTGTTTTTTGTCTTTTGCTTTTACAGTGTTCAATTACCAGAACCACCATCAGTACAGAAATACAGCACCAGAACCACCATCGATACAAGAAAGCATCACCAAAACAACAATTAGTACAGGAAAATATCACGGAAAAAAACATCAGTACAGAAATGTATTACCAGAGTCATCATCAGCACAAGAAAACATCACTAGAACCACTATCAACATATGGTTGTGTCACCATAACCACCATCAGTACGGGAATGCATCACCAGAACCATCATCAGTACAGAAATACTGCCCCAAAACTACCATTAGTACAGAAATACAGCACCAGAACCACCATCACTACAGGAAACATCACCAAAACAACCATTAGTATGGGAAAACATCACAGAAAAAAAAATCAGTACAGAAATGTGTTACCAGAGCCATCATCATATAGAAGAAGCAGGTGTGTTTTTTGGATTAATCCCAGTGTTTACCATTTAATTTCAGGTGTGTTTTTTGGATTGATCCCAGTGTTTACCATTTGTGGTGCCCTCATTACTTTCTTTCTCACCAGAGCCATCAGCAACACAAGAAAGTATCACTAAAACCGCTATCAGTATATGGTTGTGTCACCAAAATCATCATCAGTACAGGAATGCATCACCAGAACCATCATCACTACAGAAATACTGCACCAGAACCACTATCAGTACATGCATGCAGCACCAGAACCATAATCAGTACAGGAATACATCACAATTGCCACCATCAGTACATGAATGCATCACCTGCACCAGCATCAGTATAGAAAGACAACAATAAAACCACCAATAGTACAGGAATACATAATCAAAACCACCATTAGTACATAAATGTAGCACCAATATTAGAACAGTGATCAATTGCAATGTCAGGTCAGCCCTATATACATTTGTATCACCTGAAACAACAACTCCTGATAAGTCCTTAACCATTGTAAGGAGATACTGTGACATATTGTTACCAGCCATCATCAGACTGTGGACCATACCACAATACTGATTAGACACAGGCAGTATTAAAAATAAACATTTATATCCCGGTACCTCACAGGTGACATCTTCTCTGATTGGAGTCACTCTAATCCCTGTCATCTCCATCTAGTCAATATGTCATGATCACTTTAGATGTCCACAGCTTGTCTCTACAGACTTTCATCTTCTCTGGTTTTCAGCTCTCATTGTGCTCCCTACACAATTATACTATACACAATATAATTCCCCACAGCCCAATACACATTTAATGGCAACCATAGCACCCCTATACACATTATGATGCCCCATTTCCATTCATATACAGAATAATGTCCCCATAGCGACCTATAAAATGAATGATATGCCCACAGTTCTCAATATACAGTATTATGGCCCATAGCCCCCTTTACAGTATGATGTCTTCAACGACATAAAAACCTCAAATCATCTGTGAATTACAATTTCGACTTGTTTGGATGCCTTTCGGCCAGAAAGGCATGCCACCATTGCTGTGCCAAGGAATTCTGAATTACACCAGCAAATTCTAAAGTCAACTGTCAGGACGGTAGTTTGATAATGACAATAAGCCACAAATTATTCTACCAAAGAATGGTTAAGGAAGAATAGAGTTAAGGTTTTCGAATCACCAAGTTAAAGTCCTGGTCACAATCCTATAGAAATGTTGTAGAAGGACCTTAAGCAAGCAATTCATGGGAGAAAACCCACCAACATAACAGGATTGAAGCTTTTTTTGTAGAGAGGAACGAGCTAAAATTCCTCCAAGACCCTGTGGCCTTACACCTGGATGTTACGTGGTGCTGGATGTTACTAGCGCAGAAGAAAGGATGCAGAGAGGCAAATTTATTTATGCCAAATTTTTAAACATATTGTCCAATGCAAACCCAAAATCTGTGATCTTATTTTGACCATTAGTGAACAGTAAGATATTTTCTGTTTTCAAGTCTTTGAGTATGATGGCTTTAAGGCTGCTTTACACGGTACGACCGATTGTGCGATTTCACAATCGATCGTACCCGCCCCCGGCCTTTTTGCGTCACGGGCAAATCGCTGCCCGTGTCGCACAAAGTTAGTTACCCCCGTCACACATACTTACCTCTCGTGCGACCTCGCTGTGGGCGGCGAACGTCCACTTCCTGGAGTGGGAGGGACGTTCGGCGTCACAGCGACGTCACACGGCCGCCGGCCAATAGAAGCGGAGGGGCGGAGATGAGCGGGACGTAAACATCCCGCCCACCTCCTTCCTTCCACATAGAGCCGGCGGCGGCCGCGGGAGGCAGGTGAGCTGCTCATCGTTCCCGTGGTGTCACACGGAGCGGCGTGTGCTACCACGGAAACGATGGTCAACTAAATCAAACGATATTATGGAACCTAGCGAGCAGTACCCGACTCACGATTTGTGAGCGATACTGCGTCGCTAGGAGGTGTCACACAGGCCGGCATCGCCAGCGATGCCGGATGTGCGTCACAAAAACCGTGACCCCGACGATCTATCGCACGATAGATTGTCTGGTGTAAAGCACCCTTTAGAATGGACAAACTGCAGTTTTTCTAAAGGAAACCAAGTTTGCACCAATTAATTTTACACTTCCCAAAGTTGCAATTGGATTTTTACATAGCTATTCATAGAGTCCCACCATAGATCTGCAAATATAAGGTTCTCTACCCATGCACTAGGAAGATATTCTCCTTAAGGCGGCATCACACGGTACGATATCTCGTGTGATCTGTCGTCGGGGTCACGGATTTCGTGACGCACATCCGGCATCGCTAGAGATGTCGTACCGTGTGACACCTCCGAATGACTGTTAACGAGCAAAAATACTCACCTTATCATTGCTCGTTGACACGTCGTTCATTTTCATAATGTCGTTCCTCCTTCTGTGCGCAGGTTGTTCGTCGTTCCAGAGGCAGCACACATCGCTAAGTGTCACACCCCGGGAACGACGAACACAGCTTACCTGCGTCCCACCGGCAATGAGCAAGGAAGGAGGTGGGCGGGATGTTACGTTCCGCTAATCTACGCCCCTCCGCTTCTATTGGGCGGCCACTGTGTGACGTCGCTGTGACGCCGAACGTCCCATCCCCTTGAGGAAGAGGATGTTCGCCGCCCACAGGGACGTCGTTAGGGAGGTAAGTCTGTGTGACGGGGGTTAACGACTTTGTGCGCCATGGGCAATGAATTGCCCATGATGCACAAATGACGGGGGCAGGTTTAATTGCTCATGCGATCGCCCGATCTATCGTCTCGTGTGACGCCGCCTTTAATCTACAACTTTCCTTCCCACCAATCCCTTGCCTGACATAGTAGGACCTTCTCCTCACCTCCATGGATTTGATGGCAATGTCTCTGTGGCGCCCTGGGCAAGCCAGGACGTCACAAGCACTACACCAACACACCCCAAACTACCGGTCAGGCACACCGAAGTCAGACAAAAACCCTTGTTGCCTTCCTCCAGGGGCTGATGTCCACACCAGGGGGTGGGCCAGGCGGTTGGTCTCGCCCACCGAGGAGTTCACAGTCCTGGAGACGGGAGAAGTAGAGAGATGAGTTTGGAAGTGAAAGTGGGAGGAAGGAAAGTGGTAGAGGAGCAGACAGAAGTTGGTCCGGGTGTGTGGCCCGGACGGAACAGCAATGTTGGCAGACGGTGGTGACCGTCTGCAGGAGAGGCCTATTGGAGCTAGCCGTAAGGACCGTGGACGGGCGGTGGCCCGGCAGTACCGGACCGGTACGCAAAGAGAAGCCAGCACCATCCGGCAGGGGCTTACGGACCCCGACAAGGCTAGGAGTCGCCGTGAATTTGTCAAATCAGTTAGCGAAGGGAACCTCTTGGGTTTTCCAGCAGCCAAGTCCCGACAGAAGGCAACTGTCCAACCGAGAGAGGGAAACACAGTCACCGCCAAGGCTAAAGTTCCCAGGGCCAGAGCCTGCGGGCAAAAGGGGCTCCTTCGGCACCCATCCAAGCTGGGGAGCGGGTTACCGGTGGGAACCCATTGGAACCGTACACACTACACAGGTGCAGGGAAAGGCAGTCACCATCAACCTGCCGGGAGGAGAAACACCGCAGCCGTCTGTGGGAAACATCCATCCAGCCGTTTGTTTTACCGGAGACTCTGTGTACATCATTGGCTGAGTGAGTACCACCGTGCCGTGCGGCACAGCTTTCAGCCCCCGCGACCCTGCACCTCGCCAGGCCCCGTAACCCGCCTGCAATCCATCCCTACCCCATCACCGGGCCCCGGGACAACCAACCCCCTACCCACGGAGGGGAGAACTAACATCCAGGCTGCTCCCTGTCATCGCTCCCGGGATCCCCGTCCAGAGCAGCGGTGGTGTCACCAATCTCACCACAACCGTGGGTGGCGTCACGGACAATATCAAATCCCCACAATCAATCCCCACCCTTTTCACTCACGGGCGAGGAACGCCGCTCGAGTCCCCGGGATCCGGCCCACCGCTCGAGCCACTACCGAGCAGCAGCAGCAGCAGCGGCCGGACCCGAGCAGTGGGAGAGTGCATCGTCCCCTCCTCCGCCCGCGACAGCTTGGCGTCACGAACAAGATCTTACCGCTCTGCCGTTTGGTAGAGGTGCGCCCTGTGACCGCCGGAGGTGTCCGGCCGAAAAACTTGAGAAGCCGCCATTTTGGGCGCGAAAAGTCCCCGCTCGAGCGTCTTCCCGAGAAGTGAAGGCGCGAAAGCCAAAACCCCGCCCCTGTAGAGGAGGTCTGCAGAGAGGCAGACGCAGACTGGGGCCTAGGTTGGAGTCTAGGGCCCTCCTGTAGCAGTCAGGCAGACGGTAGTGGCCGTCTGCGAGAGCCGGAAAGAGACTAAGGGGGACTGATGGCGTCTGGCCGCATGTAGCACGCGGCCGTGGAAGCAGGGACGCCAGGACCCTGCGGCCATTTACTGGTTCCTGGAAGAGGCCGCTGCTAAAGATGCTGAGTCCAACCGACAACGCCGTGGTCCCTGCGCCTGGCACCGCAGCGTGGGTGGAAGTCCGGACCGTTCAGCTAAGCAGCCGTCTGCAGGTCCGCATGCAGTTCCTCCTGGAGGAGTGGGAGGCCGACATGGCGGAAGAGGTGGCGGCCATATGGAGACGCGAGATGGAGGGAGTCTTGGAAGGGAGGGTAGGTGACCCACGCCCCCGTACCCCTAGTGGGTCGGTCATCGCAGTCGAGGGACCCGGTCCATACCCGCTCGCCCTGCTACCTCCCCCGCTACCCGAGTTGGCTGCTGCTGCCCTGCCACTAGGCCCGCTACCACTACCACCGGTAGCGGTACCCTGCCAATCCGCCCCGGCAGACCCACCTGCAGCAGAAGCTCGTGACCGCCCTGATCCGCTTCCATTGAAGAAGCCGAAGGCTGAGCCCGTCAGCAAAGATGCACCGGAGGCACGGCGGGGATGCAGCTGCCAGGAGGCAGAGCAGCCCATGTCACAGCGGAGTCCCTCATTACCGAAGGTACCGGTCGTAGAAGGCACGGAGGGACTCTGGCTGGGCCCATCCCCCACACCGCCTGAACCGGAGCAAGCAGAAAGTGCTCTGCACCGGGAGCGGCAGCAAAGGCAGCTGCGCCGCGGGATTGCTGATTAAGGAAGAAAAGTTAGAGCATGGTAGCGGTTCCCGGTTACCTTGCTGTCGGTCCTCATTGGGACTCTGCTGACGTTCCAGACGGCCCTCAAGGCTAAGGAGCCTGGTTGGAGGAGCAGTCGTACCCGCATCATCGGCAGCTGAAAATGGAGTCCTGTGGGACAGTGTCACCCCTGTGTGAGGGTGGCGTTGGGGGCTCGTGCTGTTCGATGGTGGACTGTGGGAAAGCTGCAGGAGGAAGCTGTACCGGAGCCAGGTGTTGTGGATGGCCCTTGGGACCCAGCTGACAGTCCCCGTTGGGACCCTACGGCAAGTCTCCGTTGGGACCCTACAGTTTTGTTTGTGGTAGCCCGTTGGCTACGAAGCACTGTTGTCCCCGTGGGGACTATTTAAAAGTTATGCGTAGAAACTGCTACGGACAAGCCCAAGAACTGGCAGGGCAACCATGAACTTGTGGTGTGTAAATAAATATGTTTTTATGGCTACACCATTACCGCCTCCGGAGAGGCTGATTTGGAGGATGGGCCTGGTGGGAAGTGATGGCCCAGGCCTGCCACTACCGCAACCGGTGGCGATCCTCCGGGGGGTTTCAGGGGTTCCCCATGGACGTGGGTCCCCTGAAAAGGACAGAACCCGCTCAGGCAGCTTGTGCTGGACTGGGGTCAAGGGGTGCTGCCCATTTGCTTAGGGGCAGCATCAGGGCCAGGTTGCTTGGGTGGAAGAGAGCGGAAGTCGTTACCGTTAGCAACGTTTAAGTACATATGCCTCCCGATGTGGGAAGAAGTTAATATACTTGTAATATGTTTACCGTTTATCTTTTTCAGTTGTGAAAATAAAACCGGTGATGGACGGGCAGCCTGCGGACGGTCTGCATTTTACTAAGGGGGAATGTGGCGCCCTGGGCAAGCCAGGACGTCACAAGCACTACACCAACACACCCCACACTCCCGGTCAGGCACACCGAAGTCAGACAAAAACCCTTGTTGCCTTCCTCCAGGGGCTGATGTCCACACCAGGGGGAGGGCCAGGTGGTTGGTCCCGCCCACCAAGGAGTTCACAGTCCTGGAGGCGGGAGAAGTGGTAGAGGAGCAGACAGAAGTTGGTCCGGGTGTGTGGCCCGGACGGAACAGCAAGGTTGGCAGACGGGGGTAACCGTCTGCAGGAGAGGCCTATTGGAGCTAGCCGTAAGGACCGTGGACGGGCGGTGGCCCGGCGGTAACGGACCGGTACGCAAAGAGAAGCCAGCACCATCCGGCAGGGGCTTACGGACCCCGACAAGGCTAGGAGTCGCCGTAAATTTGTCAAATCCATTAGCGAAGGGAACCTCCTGGGTTTCCCAGCAGCCAAGTCCCGACAGAAGGCAACCGTCCAACCGAGAGAGGGAAACACAGTCACCGCCAAGGCTAAAGTTCCCAGGGCCAGAGCCTGCGGGCAAAAGGGGCTCCTTCGGCACCCATCCAAGCTGGGGAGCGGGCTACCGGTGGGAACCCATTGGAACCGTACACACTACACAGGTGCAGGGAAAGGCATTCACCATCAACCTGCCGGGAGGAGAAACACCGCAGCCGTCTGTGGGACCCGTCCATCCAGCCGTTTGTTTTACCGGAGACTCTGTGTACATCATTGGCTGAGTGAGTACCACCGTGCCGTGCGGCACAGCACTGCCCCCGCGACCCTGCACCTCGCCAGGCCCTGTAACCCACCTGCAATCCATCCCTACCCCATCACCGGGCCCCAGGACAACCAACCCCCTACCCACGGAGGGGAGAACTAACATCCAGGCTGCTCCCTGTCATCGCTCCCGGGATCCCCGTCCAGAGCAGCGGTGGTGTCACCAATCTCACCACAACCGTGGGTGGCGTCACGGACAATATCAAATCCCCACAATCAATCCCCACCCTTTTCACTCAAGGCGAGGAACGCCGCTCGAGTCCCCGGGATCCGGCCCACCGCTCGAGCCACCACCGAGCAGCAGCCGCAGCAGCAGCGGCCGGACCCGAGCAGTGGGAGAGCGCAGCGTCCCCTCCTCCGCCCGCGACATCTCCTCTCCATACACAGTCTGTTGCAAGTATCCCTTTGCTAAAGTATCCTTGTCCAAGGCAATGATATTAAGGAAATTTGAACACAGTTAACAGGAGCAGAGATTTGAGAGAGCTTTTCTACCATTTGAATTTTTGGAATATTTCTTTTCACAAGTTCTCCTTTTCTAGGATTATCTAATATGACTTTCTTCATAACACTAGCATTATCATCATCCTTCTATAGTCTAGAGACTATGACCATATCTATCATGGGGTTTTTTGGCATGTAAAGGGTGCTTTACACGAGACGATCTATTATGCGATGCATCGTCGGGGTCACGGTTTTCGTGACGCACATCCGGCATCGTACACGATGTCGTCTCGTGTGACACCTCCGAGCGACGCAGTATCGCTCACAAATCGTGAGTCGGGTACTCGTCGCTAGGTTTCATAAAATTGTTTAATTAAAATGGCACCGGTTGTTCATCGTTTCCGTGGCATCACACGTTGCTCCATGTGACACTCCAGGAACAATGAACACTGCTTACTTGCGGCCCGCAGCACCCACTGGCTATGAGGAAGTAAGGAGGTGGGCGGGATGTTACGTCCCTCTCATCTCCGCCCCTCCGCTTCTATTGGCCGGCTGCCGTGTGATGTCGCTGTGACGCCGAACGTCCCTCCCAATTCAGGAAGTGGATGTTCGTCGCCCACAGCGAGGTCGTCCAGAAGGTAAGTGCGTGTGACGGCGGATAAACGAGTTTGTGTGCCACGGGCAGCGATTTGCCCGTGACACAAAAACGACAGGGGTGGGTACGATCGCTCGTGCTATCGCACGATAGATCGACACTTGTAAAGCCTGCTTTAGTTTCTACTCTGGCCATGTTACTTGGTCCCTAGCAGGTTTATATGTTGCTTTCCCTCCAGGATATACAGTAATGACCCTGAACTTTTGGCTTCATCTACGGCTGTATCCTGTTTTTACGGAGGACATTTGCCATCCTCACCTGATCTGTCACTTGATCTGAGATAATAATTTGATTTTATCTTCTACTTGGACCTGGCATGTTATTCCTCACTTTGTTCTTCACATACTTCTGGTTCTTCACATGCTCTCCTGGCTTTCTTCTCTCCTGGGCCCTGTAGATGCTACACAGGGTTCCCGGGACTGCAACTAAGACATGCGCACATAGCGGTTCTCCTCTTAAAGGGCCAGCGTGCCATTTCCTGGAAATGCTTCTCAGCCTAATGCTGAGAGGCACTATGTATTTAAGGCACCCACCCATTAGGGGAGGTGCCTGCACAATACTCCTAGCTAGTCAGTGTCTCAGTCTGCTAGCCACTTGAGTCCGGTCCTGTTATCTCTGTGTCTGTCACCATGTACCTGCCTTCTCATACCCATCTGTCCCTGCCATACCCACCATTTCTGTCCATACATGCCTGTCCAGCCTGCCTCAGTCATCCCGCCTATATCTGAGTCCATCACTTGTTCTGAGGGTCAGTTGCCACAGTCTCGGTCACTGCCCTGAAAGTGGTACCTGGTGTCCGCCTCATGGTCGGGGCTTAGTTAAGCGCCTCCCACTAGCCCGGGAACCCTCTGTGGTCCAGTGGGTCCACTAATCCTGCTCGCTGTCCCAACACCGGCCGCGAGTGTTGCCCATACTTTTCCTCTTGATGAATTTTATTGTGATCTGCTGTTCCATTCATGGTCCTTGCCTTGGTCATGATATCAATTGTGTTCTGTTTCAGATGTGTAATAATAACCCATATTATGTAAAACTAAGATTGGGCTGAAAGCTAAAGGGTAGAAATGTTGCTTTTGTGTATGTTCTTTGATTGAAATGCATCTATATAAGCACTTTCTATACTTGGCCCATTGTGTGTGCTGAAAACATGAATGCAATCATGAAGAACATTGTGGCAGTATTTTATCCCTTCTGCACCTCACCGAATCTTCGACCCCCTAGTCAAATTATTTTCAACCAAGCCCTCCCAAACATGGGGCCAGAGACCAACTGCAGAGCCTACGGGACGGGTAATTGACGCCAATGGAAGATTGTTCTCGTTCTTGTGCTTAGTTTATTAAAGCCTTTAAGATTATACGGTGACATAAATCCAAAGTAGGGAGACTACGTGGCTGCTACGTGGCTCATTAGCCAGAACACAGATTTACAGCCCTGACCGGGACCATAAAGTGATACAAAAGCAGTAACTCACAGACATTTTCTTACATTTTAGCTCTTGACCCTGGAGAACAGAAACAACGCTGGAAGGCTGATGGGTCAAGTATTCATTTATTTGGAGGCTGCAAGCACAATAAATGGGAATATAACAGGAAAAAAGAGATATAGCAGGCATTACACAAAGGTGCTCAGTGTCCTAAATTAACAATTCCCCAAACTGTACCCCTGCATAAAACACGCCCTGCATTCTGCCACCTTAATAAAAAAAATATGCCCTTACTTTATGCCCTGATATATTTATTCATCACACAGAATTTGTCTGACAATTTGCCTCCATACAAAGAAATATTCCACTGCATGCCTCCTAAAAAAAAAAAAAAGCCTTATTTTGTTACATTGCACCAGTTGGACGTCATCCCACACCCACCCTGTATGTGTCGTGGGCGGAGGGGTCGGGAACGCCGCTTGCCTTGGGGAATCGCTGGTGCTCGGGTCCGGTGCTTCTGCTCCTCGGTGGCTCGAGCACAGGGCCGGAACCGGGGGCTCGAGCAGCGCCTCCTCGCCCACGAGTGAAAAGGGGAGGTTTGGTGGTGGGATGTCGGTTGTGACGCCACCCACAGGTTGTGGTGATGGTGGGCACCACCGCTGCTGGTGACGGGGGATCCCGGGAGCGATGGCGGAGAGCAGCTTAAGGTGTTTACCCCTCCGTGGGTAGGGGCTGTTAGTCCCAGCGCCCCGGTTGGGGAGTAGGGAGGAGGGGATAGGTGCAGGTGCCGATGCGGGGAGGCAGCGTGGATGCGGGGCAGCATTACGGTACAGCGCTGTGCCGGATGGCACTGGTGTACTCACTCAGGTAGTCAATAACAGAGTCTCTGGTAAACCAAATGGCTGGATGGACAGGGCCCGCAGTCGGCTGCGGTATCTTCACTCTCCCCGGACGGGTTGATGGTGGCTGTCGTTCCCTGCACCTATGTGTAAGTGTTTGACCCCTATGGATTCCCACGGGTGGTCCGCTACCTGGCTTGTACGTGTCGGGAGAGCCCGTTTTACCCGCAGGCGCTGGTCCTTGGATCTCTGGCCATTGGCAGTGGCCAGGGCCAGATTAAGGTTGGTGGGGGCCCCTGGGCAGAAAATCTGGTGGGGGCCCCATAACGTTAACATTTTTAGCCATAACAGTAGAGCACGAACCGTAGCATTTAGATATAAATCCAATGAACATTTATCTTATCCTGTTCTGCCACATTCAGATTTACAGCACTACAATACAGACACAGTCCAGGATAAATCACAGCTGTCCACTTACACACAGAAAGTAGAGTTAGGGCTGCTTTACACATTTCGATCTCGTATGCGATCGCACACGCCCCCATCGTATGTGCGGAACAGGCAATTTGTTGCCCGTGTCGCACAAACGATTAACCCCCGTCACACGTACTTACCTTCCAAATGACCTCGCTGTGGGCGGCGAACATCCACTTCCTGAAGTGAAAGGGACGTCACACAGCGGCCGGCCAATAGAAGCGGAGGGGCGGAGATGAGCGGGACGTAAACATCCCGCCCACCTCCTTCCTTCCGCATTGCCGGCGGGACGCAGGTAAGCTGCAGTTCATCGTTCCCGGGGTGTCACATGGAGCGATGTGTGCTGCCTCAAGAACGATGAACAAAGAGACGTTCAATTTTTAGAAAATGAACGACGTGTATGCAATCAACGTTTTAACGCACAATCAGGGTCGCACGTAGCTGTCACACACTACAATATCACTAACGATGCCGGATGTGCGTCACTTACGACGTGACCCCGCCGAGACATCGTTAGATATATTGTAGCGTGTAAAGCCCGCTTTTGTCACATATTTTTTATTGATCCCAATGTTAAGGCAGCCAGGGCCGGCTCCAGGGTTTTGTGGCCTCTGGGTGAAAGAGTCTCAGTGGACCCCATCCACATACAGACACGCACATCCACACACAGACACGCACATACACATACAGGCATACATATACATATTTGAAGACAAATTCAGAAAAATACATATAAACAGACAAATATATGCACAGTCATATACACTGACATACATGCAGACACAGACGCATTAGGGCTCGTGCGCACGTTGCGTAATTACATGCATTTACGCTGCGTATAGCACTGCAGTGTAAATGCATGCATCCTGCGTCCCCTATACAATCTATGTAGATTGTGCATGATACGTGCACCCATTGCTTTTATGAACGCAGCGATTTGGGTGCTAAAATGTTGACCCAAATCTGTGCGTTCATAAAATGAGCATGTCAATTATTCCGTGCGCTATGGATGCAGCTCCCGCTCTGTCTATGGTGGGGGCAGCAGCCAGAGCGCATGAAATCGGATTTTCTGTACAGAATAACTACATCCATTATGCAGTGTTTCTGCAGCGATTTGACGCGCACATGTGCTGTCAAATCGCTGCAGAATATTCAGCAGTTACGTGTGCATGAGCCTTTACAGGTATTAATATGGGGAAATCGCCAGCAGCCTCACTCACCTCTCCCGCTTGTTTCCGTCCAGCTCCTTCAGGACATGTGGCTGTGTTTCACGATGGCTGTCACTAACACACATGACTGCACACTGACAGCACTGCTGTATATACATCACAGGAGGGGCTGGGGGCTACGATATATACATTACAGGAGGGGCAGGGGGCATAGACGTTACTGGAGTGGCAAACAGCTCTGGTGGTGTACTCATCACTGCGATGGGTGACATAGCGCTCTGGGGAACCCATATAGTTCGGGGGGGGGGCGCACAGACTGCTCTAATTCATATATACACACACAGTACTGCTTCTTACACACACAGCTCTGACACACACACACACACTACAATGCACCCCCCATCACCCCCCCACACACACACACACACACACACACACAATACAATGCACCCCCCATTACCCCTACACACACACGCACACACAATACAATGCACCCCCCATTACCCCTACACACAATACAACCCCCATTACCCCTACACACACACACACAATACACCCCCCATTACCACTACACGCACACACACACACAATACAATGCACCCCCCATTACCCCTACACAGACACACATAATACAATGCACCCCCCATTACCCCCCCCCACACACACAATACAATGCACCCCCCATTACCCCTACACACACAATACAATGCACCCCCCATTACCCCTACACACACACACACACACACACACACAATACAATGCACCCCCATTACCCCTACACACACACAATACAATGCACCCCCCATTACCCCTACACACACAATACAATGCACCCCCCATTACCCCTCCCCACACACAATACAATGCACCCCCCATTACCCCTCCCCACACACACACACACAATGCACCCCCCATTACCCCTCCCCACACACACACACACACACACACACACACAATACACCCCCCATTACCCCTCCCCACACACACACACACACATAATACAATGCACCCCCCATTACCCCTCCCCCCACACACAATACAATGCACCCCCATTACCCCTCCCCCCACACACAATACAATGCACCCCCCATTACCCCTCTCCTCACACACAATACAATGCACCCCCCATTACCCCTCTCCCCACACACAATACAATGCACCCCCCATTACCCCTACACGCACACACAATACAATGCACCCCCCATTACCTCTCCCCACACACAATACAATGCACCCCCCATTACCCCTCCCCACACACAATACAATGCACCCCCCATTACCCCTCCCCACACACACAATACAATGCACCCCCCATTACCCCTCCCCACACACAATACAATGCACCCCCCATTACCCCTCCACACACACACACACACACAATACACCCCCCATTACCCCTCCCCCTACACACACACACACACAATACAATGCACCCTCCATTACCCCTCCCCCACACACAATACAGCCCTCATCACCCCCTACACACACAAATTACACTGCTCCATCCCTACACACTCCTGCCTCCCTCCCTCGGAATACAGTGCTCCTCCTCTGCCTGTCACAGAGCTGTGTTCCTTCACAAATGTTCCCCGTTGTGTCCTCTGCCCCTCCTCACTCATCCCCATTAATTACACCTGTCTCTTCAGCTCCTTCATGGAGCGCTCGCTTCCTCATGTCCCCAGTGTGGCGCCGGCAGCACTGTGATGATGTCAGCAAGGTGCTGATCTCATCACGTTGCTGCACGTCGGGGGCGGGGCCCAGTCCCGGCGCACTGTTCAAATGTATTTACGTCTGAAAGATGCAAATACATTTGAATAGGAACGGAAACAGGAAGCTGCGGTCATCGGCTCTGCTGCGCTCCTCTGCAGTGTACGAGCCGGCACACAGCAGAGCCGGCACACAGCAGAGCCGGCACACAGCAGAGCCGGCACACAGCAGAGCCGGCACAGCTCGCTGCCTCCTGCTCCTGCTAGTGTGCCTGGCATGTAAGGAGCGCAGCGGGGACAGCAGACAGCGGCCCACCACACCGTGCCCCTGCTTCTAGGTACGGCCGCAGCACATAGCAGGGAGCATTAGCACACCTCTGACCCCGGAAGTTCAAGCGGCCGCTGGTACTTCCGAGATCAATCAGCGTCCTGTGCCCGCAGTTTGTTTTTGCGTCTTAAAGACGCAGATGCAAATAAATAGCGGTGCCACCCCCCCCCCCCCGAAAACACAGCTGATTTATTAGACTGTCTTTACGGAGGGGGAGAGGGTGTGAAAAAAAAAAATGCTGACAGGTGCCTAGTGCTAAGTATGGTGGGGGCCCCCTTAGAAGCTCTTTTGGTGGGGGCCCCTGGGCTCCAGCCCCGCCTGCCCCGCCTATAATCCGGCCCTGGCAGTGGCTCTTATCCGGACGGGTTGGGCTGTTGCCTTCTGACGGGACATGGTTGGGAATGAACCCCTGAGGTCCAGACCGCAATCAGAGAATTTGACCGTTACGGTGGCTTCCGAGCCTAGTCAGGGTCTGAGTACCCTGCCTTGGTGCTTGGCTTCAATCCGCTCCCCGGTTCGGTACCGGTGGGCCAACGCCCGACCTACGGTTCCGCAGACCTCCACCTACTCCTGCAGACGGCCACCACCATCTGCCGACCTTGCTGATGGTGCCTGGGCTCCGACCCAGACACACACAGTTTCTCCTATCTCTCTACCTCCTCTCCACTTCACCTCCAAAACTCCACTCCAAACTACAACTGACTACTTTTCCCGCCTCCAGGCCTGTGAACTCCTCGGTGGGTGGGGCCAACCACCTGGCTCCGCCCCACCTGGTGTGGACATCAGACCCTGGAGGGGGCAACAAGGGTTTTGTTTGACGGGTGTTCCTGACCAGGGGAGGGGGTGTGTGTGTGTATGTGGTGTTATTCTGTGGCCCCTGGGGTCCAGGGCGTCACATGTGCACATCCCTTTACAGCTCTCACGATGTTACTGTAGGATAGCGAGGGACAGGGGGCTCCTATACTGTCCCTCCCACTAGGGGTCCATAGGCTATCCCTAACCTCGGATTACCCCTGTTGGTGGAGATACCGAAGTCCCATGCCTGGTGGTGTCACACATAGCAACGATGACAACGACGTCGCTGCTAAGTCACCATTTTCTGTGACATAGCAGTGACGTCCCATCGCTGTCACTGTGTGTGACATCCAGCAACGACCTGGCCCCTGCTGTGAGGTCGCCGGTCGTTGCCGAATGTCCTGCTTCATTTTTTGGACATTACTCTCCCGCTGTGAAGCACACATCGCTGTGTGTGACAGCGAGAGAGCGACGAACTGAAGCGAGCAGGGAGCCGGCATCTGGCAGCCTGCGGTAAGCTGTAACCACGGTAAACATCGGGTAACCAAGAAGCCCTTTCCTTGGTTACCCAATATTTACCTTAGTTACTAGCATTCGCCGCTCTCACGCTGCCAGTGCCGACTCCCTGCTCCCTGCATACGTAGCTGGAGTACACATCGGGTAATTAACCCGATGTGTACTCTGGCTAGGAGTGCAGGGAACAGGGAGCCGGCACTGGCAGCGTGAGAGCGTCGGACGCTAGTAACTAAGGTAAATATCGGATAACCAAGAGAAGTGCTTTCCTTGGTTACCCGATATTTACCTTAGTTACGTTTCCACGCGTCGCTGCTAGCTGGGGGCTGGTCACTGGTCGCTGGTGAGATCTGCCTGTTTGACAGCTCACCAGCGACCATGTAACGAAGCAGCAGCGATCCTGATAAGGTCAGATCGCTGGTCGTGATCGCTGCTGCGTCGCTATGTGTGACACCACTACTATTCTCCTTATCACTACTAAACTGTCTCTTTTCCTCCCAGGGAAGGAAGGTGCAGGAGTTTGATGGCAACAAAGATAAAGATAGACAAGGGAAAAAACAAAACTCAGACACATTGCAAACTTAAAGTAACCAACACTAAGAGACTAAGGAGAAAAGTAAGAGAAGTAAGGCAGCAACAAAAGGAAAATAAGGGTTAACACCACAATCACTCACAGCAATAAAGTACTACAACCACCAGTAAGTCTTGATCATGTATGATATTGTGACGCCCTGGACTAGCCAGGTAGTCACAGGTAGACCCCCTGCACAACCACCAGCCCCTAATAAGGTGACAGCAGCCAACCTACAAAACCCTTGTCACCTCTCTGTGTTCAATGTCACACCAGGGGGCGGAGCCAGGTGGTTGGCCACGCCCACTGAGGAGTCCTTAGTGCCTGAGACAGGAAACAAACAGTAGTCAGTTCCCCGTGGGGAGCACAGTGTTGAGTAGTCAGTACAGTGAAGTGGAGTGGAGTTCAAGTGCAGCAGGCCTGTGGCGTCAGGTCTGTAGCAACAACACTGACCGGTGCCGGGGTCGTAGCCCTGGTACCATGGCAAGGAGGCAGACGGTGGTTGCTGCCTGCAGGAGCCGGGAAGATGGCTGGTGGAACCGTAAGGGACCGGGACAGGGTAGTGGCCTGCCGGAACCGAACCAGGGAGCCAACTGGAAACCGGAGCACCAGGAGGGGTACTCAGACCCAGAAGAAGCCACTGGACCATGTTGAATTCACTGATTGAGGTCTGGACCTTAGGTCCTTTCCCATCCCAAGACCCGAAAGACGGCAACAGCCCACCAAGGGGGATAGAAAGCCACCGCACAGGCAGAGAGATCCCACGGGCCAGCGCCTGCAGGCAAACTGGTTCCCCGACACACATTAAGCCGGGGAGTGGACTACCGTTGCTGAAGTATAGGCAATCAATTTCTACAGAGAGGTGCAGGAGAAAGGTGGAAACCACCAACCTGAGAAAGGGGCAAAGCACAGCCGGCTGCGGGCACCGACCACCATCCTTTTTGGTTTACCAGACACTCCGGCGTATCTGTCATAGTCATTACAACAGTGCCTCAGGCCGCGCACTGCACCACACCATCTTGCCCGCACCTCACAACCACCGGGCCCCGGGACCATCACCCCCTGCCCACGGAGGGGTCAACACCGGGCTGCATAACACCGTCCCCGGGAGCCTAGTTAATGGCAGCGGTGGTGCCCACATTCACCACAACCCGTGGGTGGCGTCACGAACTTACACCTTTAAACTCCACGGCCTCGGCCGTGAACCTTCCCCACCGAAATCCCTACACGTATCGCCAACTCCCTTTCAGAACGATGTAACCCCCGGGTCTGGGAGGAGCTCGAGCCACCCACCAACGAGCACGGACCCGAGTGGCTCGGCAGCCAGCAGAGCCCCGGGGCGGTATAATATCACCTCACCAGACCAGTATAGTGAGAATATAGCTGGCATTGAAGGAAGTGTCCAGGCAGCTCATATAGGAGGGGAGCGAATGTGACTGGCTCCCCCACAGCATGTGATCAAAGGAGACTAACAAGCAGCTCAGCAGAGATTAACTTTTTCTAGGCTACCTAAGAACTACAAGTCTGTGGGTCGATGCCTGAGTCTGCCTACGCTGATCACAGACATCGAAGAAGTTAGCAGGCAGAGTGCCAGTATCTGTAGTTTCCATAGATCCTGATGCCGCCATGACAGTTGGCGATGTTTGTAAAAACTCCTTGTGACAACAGCAGGCACTATAAATGGGGTACAGCAAGTGCATGGAAAATCAGCTGGAATGATACAGAGGAACTGTAATTTGGGGATGTATTGGACCCATCCATCTGACTGTATGCCCTCTTGCCTGCCATTGGCCCTGATACAGCCATTATTGATTTGGGTATACTAATGTTCCCTCTGGATTATATATGAATACGGTTTTGTATACTTTTATATGTTGTAAACAGAGGGACATTTCTTATGGATGTATTGGACCTACTGTATTCGGTACATGTAAAATCTAATTTTTGATCCGGCTTTTAGTGTTCATCTTAACTCTTTCAAGCCCTTGTCACCATATTCACTAAATAAATTATGTATTGTTTGCACTACAAAAACTCGTGTTTCTCCTTTCCTGGATTTAATTAGGAGTTTGTGCCACCTGTGTGATCCCTGGATAGACAGGGACGCCGGGTATATGACTAGTATGGTTTTCTGGAAATCTGTTATGATATTGATTATTTCTGTGTTCTTCACAGTTGCTACCAGATACAACATGAATTTTCGAGCCAGGGACACCACTTGGCTCTCCTTATTGGATGACGTTATGAAGATTGATGGTGACTTTGCAGGTGGGGCGACTGGTGCTCACTCGGATGATAGCCTTATTAACAAATACAAAGATCTTTCCAAAAGAGAATGAAATTATGGTGGAACCGTGCCTTCTTAACTAAATATCTCGAAAGGGACATGGTCCCACGAGGCCTTAGAATTAAGGTATTCCCGTCTTTTGCAATTGAGGACGAGGAATTCCGTAGTAAATGGGAAACACTGGCACAAACCTGCTCAAAGGGGTTTCTGACCCTCTTGTGTGACCACAACTCCAGTTCCCTGACTTTGATTGAAAGTGAGCTGGAAACCCTGGACAAAACTATCACAGAGAAATGTGACGTCACAGTTATAACCCGATTCAATTCAGAGATGGAGAAGGAATTGGAGAAATGGGAAAAAGAAATTAAAATGTATAAAATCAAGAAATTCAATAGGGATCTATTGGACTATTCTACTCAAAAGGCATACAGGTGGAAGATTGATAATGGTAGGGGACGCCCTTTTAACCGTTCTGGTAGAGGTCAGCGCACTAGATCCGCATCCTCTGTGTCCCAGACCTCTGGTGAGGGATCCTCCTCCGGGACGTTGGAGAGTTCTTATATACCTGCGGAGACTGTGGGAGATCGTGTAAAACAGCGGAACCGACAACCTGTGCCCCTTGGAAAAAATAAAAAATCCGGAAACAAGTTACAGGTAATCAATTTATCTGAACGAGTTCTTTCCGGTGCTCAGGTGGAGGTCCTCTCCCGTGGTTTAACATTTGTTCCATCTAACTCTTTCCATCTTGTTACAGCCCTGAAAGATGTTAACTTATTTGCACGTAAATTAATCCTTAAAAAACTTTTTCACAAGAAGGACACCGTGACAGACAGCCAAGCCGAAAGGGAAGCCATCCAAAACCTGGAAGAGTTACTCCAGGAGCAGGAGGCTCCCCCAACAGGTGCGTTCCCTCAGTCTCTTATCTCAAAATCCACTAAGTTTCCCCCCTTTCTACTATGCCCTGCGGTAGATATCTTTGTGAGGTTAGTCAGTGAGGACTTCAGAAAAATTGACACTCGGCGTAAATGGGATAATTTAACCCACTTGCAGAGAAAGGCCCTCACTGAACTACAGAGTTACCCTGATATTGTCATAAAACCCGCGGATAAGGGGGGAAACATTGTGGTTATGTCATCTGATAAATATGAGCATGAGGTAGTTCGGCAATTACGTGATAAGGGAACATATGTGAAGCTTCCTTCAAATCCCTTAGGTAAATATACCAGTGAACTTGCTGTAATCCTTGAGAGGGCCCTTGAGATCGGGTTGATTGACAAAAAAATGCACGATGGCCTATGCAGAAAATACCCTAAAATACCGACCTTCTACGTCTTACCAAAGATACACAAAGATGCTGTCAATCCGCCTGGACGTCCGATCGTGTCAGGCATTGAGGGGATGTGTGACCCTATATGTAAATTCATCGATTACTATCTTCAGCCAATGGTTGAGACACTACCCTCATATGTCCGTGACACGACGGACGTCCTAAGGCGAATTGACGGTATCTTTTTAGATGACGATATGACTATCGTCACTGCTGACGTAGAGGGTCTATACACCTGCATAGCACATGAGGATGGGCTAAGAGCAGTTCGCTTCTTCTTGGAGATGTCCGGTCGGGATGATGAAATGGGTGAACTGATTTTGGAGCTGCTCCGCTTCGTTCTGACACACAACTTTTTTGTTTTTAAAGATTAGTTTTATTTACAGCGACGCGGCACTGCCATGGGTGCGGCCTGCGCGCCTTCGTACGCCTGCCTCTTCCTTGGATTTTGGGAGAGGCTGGTCTTTGGTGACGGAGGCGTGGGGGCATCGGCCCATGTGCAGTGCTGGTGTCGTTTTATTGATGATATTCTTTTTGTGTGGCAGGGCCCGGCGGAGCAGCTTGATCGGTTCATGGGGCAGTTGAATAAAAATAAGTTTAACATTAAACTTACATACAAGTGCAGCACTCGCGTGATTGACTTCCTGGACGTCGAAATATCGGTTGACGACAGGGGGTCAATCCAGACGGACGTTTTTCGCAAGAAGACGTCCGTTAACGCGTTGCTGCACGCTTCGTCTGCCCATAATCCATCCACTATCCGTGCCATCCCTACCGGACAATTTCTGAGAATGAGGCGGATATGCTCCTCTGATAGCAAGTTTGAAATTCAGTCATCCGATCTCTGGGCCCGTTTCTCTGATAGGGGTTACAGCAATAGGAACATCAAATTCGGGTACAATAGGTCCAAGAAAACCCCTAGAGCACAATTACTTGCCCACGTTCCCAAGAAACAGGACTCCTTTGACCCTTCAGTAAGATTCATAGGGACATATAATGAGAAATGGGATACTATGCGGGACATCAGGAGGAAACACTGGTCGGTTTTACTAACCGATCCGGTGTTGGCCCAGAACCTCACAGACCGGCCACTAATGACATCTAGACGAGCTAAAAATCTTAAAGACTTTTTGGTACGAAGTCATTATGTCCCCCCCATATCCAATACCTTCGGTTCACGGGGTCCATTGCAGGGATGTTTTCCCTGTGGACATTGCCTGGCTTGCGGCAATGTCCTCCGTAGTACACAGTTCTGTTCCTCAGATGGCAGGAAAAATTATAATATTCGGCAATACATCACATGTGGTTCCACACATGTGGTGTATTTCGCAACCTGCACCTGTCCCCTGATATATGTGGGGCTCACTTCACGTGAGCTCCGCATCAGGGTTAGAGAACATGTGAGGGACATTTCCGCAGCCAGGACGGCAACTGATGATACACTTCTGAAAACCTTGCCAAGGCATTTTAGGACTCACCACTCCTGTGACCCTTCCCAATTGAAAATCAGAGGTATCGATATGATAAATGGGGGGATCAGGGGTGGTGATCTTAAAAAGCTCTTGGCACAATGTGAAGTGAAATGGATTCTCACTCTTAACACTATGGCCCCCCAGGGACTTAATGAGTCCATTAGCTACGCTTCCTTTCTATAACATCGTTATCATTAAAAAACTAGGTATAAAATTCTCTTATTTTAGTTGGTTTTGATATTCTCCGAGTGACCACCCTTTGCCTTACTGCAATTCTTGTCATTGTTAATATGACTTTTAAACCCCTTTTTTAACTGTTCTTATGGTCCCATCTTTTAATGCTGGCTGTATCTGGTTTTTCCCATATAGGCACCCTGTCCACCTAATGACGCTATTATGGACCCTTTTGGAAAACATTGTCACCGGTGGCCTTTAATATAATGTTTTGATGTATGTACTTTCTTTCCTTTCCCGGCTCTCATGCGCGCATGTCCGGGTCCCCCTGCTTTTGTCTCCGTGACTGTCGCCGCCGTCTGGTATCGGGCGCATGCGCGGGAGCTATGGTGACGCGTCCCCGCTCCCGCGCATGCGCGGGATGATATGACGGCGGTGCATCACGCGAGACTTCGCGGGTGGATCTGCGCATGCGCCACTACGTGATTTCCGGGATTGGAAAGATACCACCACCATTTAAATACCAGCATTTTCGCTACGTACCCCATGGCATCCCATCCCCTGAAGAAGATTGAATACCTTCATCGAAACGTACGTTGGGCTATTTGGGGCCTCCTTTCCGGATCAAAAGTCTTACTACAGCACCTGTTATCGGACGTGGGCCTGGCAGATAAGGGGTATGAGTTGTGGTCGGATGTGTTTCCTGCATTGTGCTTACCAAAACCCTGGACTCACTAGGAACGCTAATGATTGAATGTCATGATCTGACTGCATGCTCCTGCATCTGTCATGGGCTCTGGTACATCCACTCTCTATTAGGGTATAATAATGTTCCCTCTGTACTATATGTGAATATGTTTTTGTACACTCTCATCTATATGTTGTAAACAGAGGGACATTCCTTGGGGATGTATTGGACCCATCCATCTGACTGTATGCCCTCTTGCCTGCCATTGGCCCTGATACAGCCATTATTGATTTGGGTATACTAATGTTCCCTCTGGATTATATATGAATACGGTTTTGTATACTTTTATATGTTGTAAACAGAGGGACATTTCTTATGGATGTATTGGACCTACTGTATTCGGTACATGTAAAATCTAATTTTTGATCCGGCTTTTAGTGTTCATCTTAACTCTTTCAAGCCCTTGTCACCATATTCACTAAATAAATTATGTATTGTTTGCACTACAAAAACTCGTGTTTCTCCTTTCCTGGACTATAAATGGGGTACAGCAAGTGCATGGAAAATCAGCTGGAATGATACAGAGGAACTGTAATTTGAGGATACTGCAGCTAGACACTGTGACCAGTGTCAGGTTTGGGACATTTAGTTGCCTATCAGTTGAGTTAAAATTGTGGTATTTTCATGACTTCAGGACTTATGACTAAGGACTTATGACTAAGGACTCTTTTGTTTTTACCGAAGTCCGAAACGCGTAAAGTTTCTCTACTCTCCAATGCACCTTTTGGTCTTCACAATCCATTTTTTAAACACTTGAAATAAAGGTTATGATGTTTTTATTATAAGAGGAATTTGTGCTGGATCCTTCCTTCTATTTCCTACCTTTGCACAACCGGTTGGGACCTACCGGTGGATTCCGTGCACCCGCTGGATTCAACAGCCCAGGCAACAGGTGAGCTGAAGTTTTTTCTTTCTCTCCTCATTGCTAGAGGGGCACTGTCAGTGGAGTCTGGAGTGGCATCATCATTACAAGTCCACAGAAAGCAAAAGTTACACAATATGCGTTTGTCCGTACAATGTACCTCAAACCACCCACGGTGATGGTGTATGTTTTCTGCTCTGTGTGGCCATTGTGCCCAGGGGCATAAAGAGCATTGCCAGGTTACATAGTACATAAATAATGGGACATAATGACTCAACCCTGCAGGCCATAGAGACAGACAGCAGTAACTGGAATACCACCAATGTAAGGCTGAAAAGTTAAAGAAGCAGTAAATAACACATCTCTGAAGCTTTTCATCTACATCACCTTTAAAAAAAATAGTATAAAAAAGTAGTGCTGCCAATACAAACAATAAGCTGTTAAAAATGATAAAAGAGTAGAGATTTTATTTCTACATAATTATAAATAGAAATGACTCGCCCACCCCAGGGCTATGGGACACCCGGTGCCGGAACGGACTAGTCCGGGGGTAGTCAGTGGTGGCGGGGCCCAACTCCGTGGCCCTGGTGGGTGTCAGTTTAAATATGGCTGATGACTTGGGGATGAATAAAGTTTGTGTTCGTGACGCCACCTGTGGTATGTGGCTATAAAGCCGCCGCTGCTGCGTGAGGCCTCCGGGGTGATGATATGGCAGCAATGGTGGTACTGCTCCCCACTGGTGGAGCAATGCCCGGGGCACTGTTGGTGCTCGTGAGAGTCTATGGTGTAGTGGAAGTCTAAGCAGCTAAAATAACAGAGACCACTCCAAGGGTGCAGTTCAAGTTCTTTACTCACAATTCTTGTCAAGGCCGGCAGGAACCCTTGGACTGCTAGGACCACTGTCAGGGACCTCCGCCGTTTCTGGGTGATTCTTGGAGCAAAACCCGGTACCCTTCTCTTAAGTGACTCTGTCTTCTGCTGTCTTCCTAAGCCTTGCCTTTTGTAGGGTAAACCTGGCTTGGCCTCCACAACAGCCTCCAGGCTGGGGGGTCACCTGTCGGCTGATTACCGCTTTTCTAGAAGTTCTGCTATGGGCTGTGGCCCGGGGAGTTTACAACATTCCCTGGGCCTCGGTTTTTACTGTTTGGAGATGATTTTGCACTCCTCCGGTTTCTAGGGACCGTCCCCTGTTGCAGCTTGATCCCTCCACCGATGTTCCTGTGGAACAGGCCACCGCAGCTCTACAGCTACCCGTGGCCCTGGGACCCCTTCTGTTCTCTGCTTGGTGTCACCTGGACCTTCTGAGTCCCAGGATCTTCACCAGGAAGTGTCTCTTTCTTCGTTTCAGCTCCTGACTGACTTCCAGCTCTCTTCCTTTCTCTCCTCCTTGCCTGCCTCCTGCAGACCTCCTTCTCCTTCCCCACCCTCTCTCTATCTCCTCACACTAGACTTTCCTTTCTGTGTCTGCTCTCATGTGGCTCCTTCCACCTCCCCAGTTGCTCTGATCTACCCTATAGGAGCAGGGATGGGTCTTACGGCCCCTCCCAGCATGCAGCATGGGAGGGTTTCTGCCACTATCCCTGGTCCCAGTGTGTTCCTAGCAATGGGTGAAGTGTAGATTTACCAGGGGACCGGTGTTCACTCCCTTCCTCACCCAGAATGGGCATCACACCGCTGACTGGGGTGCAATGACCTGTGGCGACAGAAGCCTCAGGGGCGCCACAGAAACAAACCAATAACTGAACTAAAAACAAACCAATAACTGAACTAAAAACAAACCAATAACTGAAGTGAATCACAACATAGTCACCTAGTAGCACCGGCGACTCTGCAGAGATGCCGACCTACTCACCGCCCCGGCCGGATCACGTCCTCAGCTGCACTCCCCCGGACATCCACGTGTTCTGCTGCCTCCTTCCCCTCCTAGGCCCTGTACATGCCACACAGGATTCCCGGGAGCACACCTAAGACACGCGCACGCACACCGGCCTTCCTCTTAGAGGGTCGGAGTGCTATTTCCAGGAAATGTCTTTCCACCTAAGGCTGAGAGGCACAGTACATTTAAGGCATCCTCCCATTAGCAGAGGTGCCTGCAGGATGCTTCTAGTTAGTCAGTCTCCAGTCTCCAGTCTCCAGTAATCCTGTCCAACACTCAATCTCCCAATTTTTCAAGTAAAAAAAGAGCTTCATTTATCCATTAAAAAGAAACCAAAAAACACAAATATTTCAAACATGATATCATGAGAAAAATCCTACGCATTTCAAACCTAGAAATAAGTACGGTTCTTACTCATGGAGCAATGTATTACACTAGTGTACTTCGTTTTTGGACAAGAACTGATGTAAGTGAGGAAACTCTTTTACAGTGCTATGAAGTCGGTTGGAGAATAAGTAATGGGAAAGCAAAAAACTATTTTAGGAAATAATTCTAATGAATTTTAGTTTTCAGTATTTTAGAGCAATAAAAGGTTGTCCAGTGAAAGAGAGTCAATAACTTGTACATAAAAGATAGGTAATAACTTGTTAATTGGTCAGGGTCTGACAGCAAAGGGGCACTTTGCACACTACGACATCGCAAGTCGATGCTTGGGATGCCGAGCACAATAGTCCCTCGCAGCTGCGATATCATGGTGATAGCTGCCGTAGCGAACATTATCGCTACAGCAGCTTCACACGCACTCACCTGCCCTGCGACGTCGCTCTGGCCGGCGACCCGCCTCCTTATTAAGGGGGTGGGTCGTGCGGCGTCATAGCGACGTCACACGGCAGGCGGCCAATAGAAGCGGAGGGGCGGAGCTGAGTGGGACGTAAACATCCCGCCCACCTGCGTCCTTCCGTATAGCCGGCGTGAGCCGCAGGACGCAGGTAAGGTGATGTTCCTCTCTCCTGTGGCTTCACACACAGCGATGTGTACTGCCGCAGGAACGAGGAACAACATCGTAACATCGGAAATTATGGAAATGACCGACGCTACACCGATGATACGATTTGGACGTTTTTGCGCTCCTTAATTGTATCAAAAAGGCTTTACACACTACGATATCGACTGCGACGCCGGATGTGCGTCACTTTCGATTTGACCCCACCGACATCGCAGCTGCGATGTCGTAGTGTGCAAAGTGCCCTTACGACTGGCATCGATCAAAACTTTTACAATGGAAAAGAAGTGTGCATGGTTGATGGCTGCTCCATTCATTTCCTGAAATTTAGTTAAAGGGTTTTTACCTTTTAAAGGGGTTGTGCGGTTGGGACAGGTCCCAGCTATTCGACATCCACTGATCTAAAAGTTACCCTGCGC